>NW_026909177.1:8055400-8355400 GCF_033115175.1 Lepus europaeus
CACTCAAGCTACAGAACTCCCGCAAGCCATGGCTCTATACACTCAGCATACAGAACTCTTGTAAACTGCTTCTCTCTGCTCCCAGGCTACAGCACTCCCATACAGTGTGTTTCATACACTTTGGTTACAGAAATGCCGTATAGTGCATAGGCCTAACCCCCAGCCACAGAGCTACCACTAACTGCGTCTCCTGCACTCAGGCTACAGAATGAAGGTATACTGTGTCTCTCCACACCGAGGTTACAGAACTCCCAAATGCTGCATCTCCTACAGTCAGGCTGCAGAATTCCCACACACCATGTCTCTCTACACTCAGCATACAGAACTCTTGTAAACTGCTTCTCTCTACTCCCAGGCTACAGCACTGCTGGAGAGGGCGTCAGCCAACCGTGAGCTGCAGAACTCCCATATACTGCGTATGCTTAACCCCAAACTACAGAACTCCCGTAAGCAGTTTCTTCCGCACTAACGTTACAGAATGCCCATTAACAGCACTTCTCTACACTCAGGCTACAGAACTCCTTCTAACCAGGTCTCCTGAACTCAGGCTACAGAACGCAGGTATACTGTGTTTCTCTACACCCAGGTTACCGAACTGCCATAAGCTACCATTTCAAAACTCAGGCTGCAGAACTCCCTCAAACCATGGCTCTGTACACTCAGCATACAGAACTCTTGTAAACTGCTTCTCTCTACTCCTAGGGTACAGCACTGCTGTATACTACGTCTGCCAACTCGTGAACTACTGAACTCCCATATAGTGCGTATGCCTAACCCCAAGCTACAGAACTCCCATAAGCTGACTCTTCCGCCCAAATGTTACAGAATGCCATTAACAGCACCTCTCTACACTCAGGATACAGAATTCTCGCTAACTGCATCTGCTGCACTCAGGCTACAGAACGCAGGTATACTGCATCTCTCTACACCCAGGTTACAGAACTGCCCTAAGCTACCACTTCTATACTCTGGCTGCAGAACTCCCACAAACCATGGCTCTTTACACTCAGCATACAGAGCTCTTGTAAACTGCTTCTCTCTACTCCCAGGCTACAAGCGCTGCTGTATACTGCGTTTGCCAACTCGTGAGCTACTGAACTCCCATATAGTGCGTATGCCTAACCCCAAGCTGCAGAACACCTGTAAGCTGTGTCTTCCCCCCTAAGGTTACAGAATGCCCATTAACAGCACTTCTTTATACTCAGGCTACAGAACTCCTTCTAACCGGGTCTCCTGAACTCAGGCTAAAGAACGCAGTTATACTGTGTCTCTCTACACCCAGGTTACAGAACTGCCCTAAGCTAAAACTGCTACACTCAGGCTGCAGAACTCCCACAAACCATGGCTCTGTACACTCAGCATACAGAACGCTTGTAAACTGCTTCTCTCTACTCCCAGGCTACAGCACTGCTGTATACTGCGTTTGCCAACTCGTGAGCTACTGAACTCCCATATAGTGCGTATGCCTAACCCCAAGCTACAGAAGTCCCGTAAGCTGTGTCTTTTACCTAAAGTTACAAAATGCCCATTAACAGCACTTCTCTACACACAAGCTACAGAACTCCCGCAAGCCATGGCTCTATACACTCGGCATACAGAACTCTTGTAAACTGCTTCTCTCTGCTCTTAGGCTACAGCACTCCCATACAGTGTGTTTCATACACCTTGGTTACAGAACTGCTGTATAGTGCGTAGGCCTAACCCCCAGCCACAGAACTACTGCTAACTGTGTCTCTTCCACTCAGGCTACAGAACGCAGGTATACTGTGTCTCTCCACACCCAGGTTACACAACTCCCAGACGCTGGGTCTCCTACACTCAGGCTGCAGAACTCCCACAAATCATGTCTCTCTACACTCAGCATACAGAGCGCTTGTAAACTGCTACTCTCTACTCCCAGGCTACAGCAATGCTGTATATGGAGTCTGCCAATTCGTGAGCTACTGAACTCCCATATAGTGCGTATGCCTAACCCCAAGCTACAGAAGTCCCGTAAGCTGTGTCTTTTACCTAAAGTTACAAAATGCCCATTAACAGCACTTCTCTACACACAAGCTACAGAACTCCCGCAAGCCATGGCTCTATACTCTCAGCACACAGAACTCTTGTAAACTGCTTCTCTCTGCTCCCAGGCTACAGCACTCCCATACAGTGTGTTTCATACACCTTGGTTACAGAACTGCTGTATAGTGCGTAGGCCTAACCCCCAGCCACAGAACTACTGCTAACTGCGTCTCTTGCACTCAGGCTACAGAACGCAGGTATACTGTGTCTCTCCACACCCAGGTTACACAACTCCCAGACGCTGGGTCTCCTACACTCAGGCTGCAGAACTCCCACAAATCATGTCTCTCTACACTCAGCATACAGAGCTCTTGTAAACTGCTTCTCTCTACTCCCAGGCTACAGCAATGCTGTATATGGCGTCTGCCATTCGTGAGCTACTGAACTCCCATATAGTGCGTATGCCTAACCCCAAGCTACAGAACTCCCATAAGCTGACTCTTCCGCCCAAATGTTACAGAACGCCATTAACAGCACCTCTCTACACTCAGGATACAGAATTCTCGGTAATTGCGTCTGCTGCACTCAGGCTACAGAACGCAGGTATACTGCATCTCTCTACACCCAGGTTACAGAACTGCCCTAAGCTACCACTTCTACACTCTGGCTGCAGAACTCCCACAAACCATGGCTCTGTACACTCAGCATACAGAGCTCTTGTAAACTGCTTCTCTCTACTCCCAGGCTACAGCACTGCTCTATACTGCGTTTGCCATCTCGTGAGCTACTGAACTCCCATATAGTGCGTATGCCTAACCCCAAGCTACAGAACTCCCATAAGCTGTGTCCTCCAACCAAACGTTACAGAACGCCCATTAACAGTGCCTCTCTACATTCAGGATACAGAATTCTCGCTAAGTGCATCTGCTGCGCTCAGGCTACAGAACGCACGTATACAGTGTCTCTCTTCACCCAGGTTACAGAACTGCCCTAAGCTAAAACTGCTACACTCAGGCTGCAGAACTCTCACAAACCATGGCTCTCTACACTCAGCATACAGAACTCTTGTAAACTGCTTCTCTCTACTCCCAGGCTACAGCACTGCTGTATACTGCGTTTGCCATCTCGTGAGCTACTGAACTCCCATATAGTGCGTATGCCTAACTTAAGCTACAGAACTCCCGTAAGCTGTGTCTTTTACCTAAAGTTACAAAATGCCCATTAACAGCACTTCTCTACACTCAAGCTACAGAACTCCCGCAAGCCATGGCTCTATACACTCAGCATACAGAACTCTAGTAAACTGCTTCTCTCTGCTCTTAGGCTACAGCAGTCCCATACAGTGTGTTTCATACACCTTGGTTACAGAACTGCTGTATAGTGCGTGGCCTAACCCCAAGCCACAGAACTACCGCTTAGAGCATCTCCTGCACTCAGGCTACAGAACGCAGGTATACTGCATCTCTCTACACCCAGGTTACAGAACTGCCCTAAGCTACCACTTCTATACTCTGGCTGCAGAACTCCCACAAACCATGGCTCTTTACACTCAGCATACAGAACACTTGTAAACTGCTTCTCTCTACTCCCAGGCTACAGCACTGCTGTATACTGCGTTTGCCAACTCGTGAGCTACTGAACTCCCATATAGTGCGTATGCCTAACCCCAAGCTACAGAAGTCCCGTAAGCTGTGTCTTTTACCTAAAGTTACAAAATGCCCATTAACAGCACTTCTCTACACTCAAGCTACAGAACTCCCGCAAGCCATGGCTCTATACACTCAGCATACAGAACTCTAGTAAACTGCTTCTCTCTGCTCTTAGGCTACAGCAGTCCCATACAGTGTGTTTCATACACCTTGGTTACAGAACTGCTGTATAGTGCGTGGCCTAACCCCAAGCCACAGAACTACCGCTTAGAGCATCTCCTGCACTCAGGCTACAGAACGCAGGTATACTGCATCTCTCTACACCCAGGTTACAGAACTGCCCTAAGCTACCACTTCTATACTCTGGCTGCAGAACTCCCACAAACCATGGCTCTGTACACTCAGCATACAGAACACTTGTAAACTGCTTCTCTCTACTCCCAGGCTACAGCACTGCTGTATACTGCGTTTGCCATCTCGTGAGCTACTGAACTCCCATATAGTGCGTATGCCTAACTTAAGCTACAGAACTCCCGTAAGCTGTGTCTTTTACCTAAAGTTACAAAATGCCCATTAACAGCACTTCTCTACACTCAAGCTACAGAACTCCCGCAAGCCATGGCTCTATACTCTCAGCATACAGAACTCTAGTAAACTGCTTCTCTCTGCTCTTAGGCTACAGCAGTCCCATACAGTGTGTTTCATACACCTTGGTTACAGAACTGCTGTATAGTGCGTGGCCTAACCCCAAGCCACAGAACTACCGCTTAGAGCATCTCCTGCACTCAGGCTACAGAACGCAGGTATACTGCATCTCTCTACACCCAGGTTACAGAACTGCCCTAAGCTACCACTTCTATACTCTGGCTGCAGAACTCCCACAAACCATGGCTCTGTACACTCAGCATACAGAACGCTTGTAAACTGCTTCTCTCTACTCCCAGGCTACAGCACTGCTGTATACTGCGTTTGCCAACTCGTGAGCTACTGAACTCCCATATAGTGCGTATGCCTAACCCCAAGCTACAGAAGTCCCGTAAGCTGTGTCTTTTACCTAAAGTTACAAAATGCCCATTAACAGCACTTCTCTACACTCAAGCTACAGAACTCCCGCAAGTCATGGCTCTATACACTCAGCATACAGAACTCTTGTAAACTGCTTCTCTCTGCTCCCAGGCTACAGCACTCCCATACAGTGTGTTTCATACACCTTGGTTACAGAACTGCTGTATAGTGCGTAGGCCTAACCCCCAGCCACAGAGCTACCACTAACTGCGTCTCCTGCACTCAGGCTACAGAATGAAGGTATACTGTGTCTCTCCACACCGAGGTTACAGAACTCCCAAATGCTGCATCTCCTACAGTCAGGCTGCAGAATTCCCACACACCATGTCTCTCTACACTCAGCATACAGAACTCTTGTAAACTGCTTCTCTCTACTCCCAGGCTACAGCACTGCTGTAGACGGCGTCTGCCAACCATGAGCTGCAGAACTCCCATATAGTGCGTATGCCTAACCCCAAGCTGCAGAACACCTGTAAGCTGTGTCTTCCCCCCTAAGGTTACAGAATGCCCATTAACAGCACTTCTTTATACTCAGGCTACAGAACTCCTTCTAACCGGGTCTCCTGAACTCAGGCTAAAGAACGCAGTTATACTGTGTCTCTCTACACCCAGGTTACAGAACTGCCCTAAGCTAAAACTGCTACACTCAGGCTGCAGAACTCCCACAAACCATGGCTCTGTACACTCAGCATACAGAACGCTTGTAAACTGCTTCTCTCTACTCCCAGGCTACAGCACTGCTGTATACTGCGTTTGCCAACTCGTGAGCTACTGAACTCCCATATAGTGCGTATGCCTAACCCCAAGCTACAGAAGTCCCGTAAGCTGTGTCTTTTACCTAAAGTTACAAAATGCCCATTAACAGCACTTCTCTACACTCAAGCTACAGAACTCCCGCAAGCCATGGCTCTATACTCTCAGCATACAGAACTCTTGTAAACTGCTTCTCTCTGCTCCCAGGCTACAGCTGTCCCATACAGTGTGTTTCATACACCTTGGTTACAGAACTGCTGTATAGTGCATAGGCCTAACCCCCAGCCACAGAGCTACCACTAACAGCGTCTCCTACACTTAGGCTACAGAACGCAGGTATACTGTGTCTCTCCACACCCAGGTTACACAACTCCCAGACGCTGGGTCTCCTACACTCAGGCTGCAGAACTCCCACAAATCATGTCTCTCTACAAAGCATACAGAGCTCTTGTAAACTGCTTCTCTCTACTCCCAGGCTACAGCAATGCTGTATATAGCGTCTGCCATTCGTGAGCTACTGAACTCCCATATAGGGCGTATGCCTAACCCCAAGCTACAGAACTCCCATAAGCTGACTCTTCCGCCCAAATGTTACAGAACGCCATTAACAGCACCTCACTACACTCAGGATACAGAATTCTCGGTAACTGCGTCTGCTGCACTCAGGCTACAGAACGCAGGTATACTGCATCTCTCTACACCCAGGTTAGAGAACTGCCCTAAGCTACCACTTCTACACTCAGGCTGCAGAACTCCCACAAACCATGGCTCTGTACACTCAGCATACAGAGCTCTTGTAAACTGTTTCTCTCTACTCCCAGGCTACAGCACTGCTCTATACTGCGTTTGCCATCTCGTGAGCTACTGAACTCCCATATAGTGCGTATGCCTAACCCCGAGCTACAGAACTCCCATAAGCTGTGTCTTCCAACCAAAGGTTACAGAACGCCCATTAACAGTGCCTCTCTACATTCAGGATACAGAATTCTCGCTAAGTGCATCTGCTGCACTCAGGCTACAGAACGCACGTATACAGTGTCTCTCTTCACCCAGGTTACAGAACTGCCCTAAGCTAAAACTGCTACACTCAGGCTGCAGAACTCTCACAAACCATGGCTCTCTACACTCAGCATACAGAACACTTGTAAACTGCTTCTCTCTACTCCCAGGCTACAAGCGCTGCTGTATATGGCGTCTGCCAACTCGTGAGCTACTGAACTCCCATATAGTGCGTATGCCTAACCCCAAGCTACAGAACTCCCATAAGCTAACTCTTCCGCCCAAATGTTACAGAACGCCATTAACAGCACCTCTCTACACTCAGGATACAGAATTCTCGGTAACTGCGTCTGCTGCACTCAGGCTACAGAATGCAGGTATACTGCATCTCTCTACACCCAGGTTACAGAACTGCCCTAAGCTACCACTTCAACATTCTGGCTGCAGAACTCCCACAAACCATGGCTCTGTACACTCAGCATACAGAGCTCTTGTAAACTGCTTCTCTCTACTCCCAGGCTACAGCAGTCCCATACAGTGTGTTTCATACACCTCAGTTACAGAATTGCAGTATAGTGCGTGGCCTAACCCCAAGCCACAGAACTACCGCTAACAGCATCTCCTGCACTCAGGCTACAGAATGCAGGTATACTGCATCTCTCTACACCCAGGTTACAGAACTGCCCTAAGCTACCACTTCTATACTCTGGCTGCAGAACTCCCACAAACCATGGCTCTGTACACTCAGCATACAGAACACTTGTAAACTGCTTCTCTCTACTCCCAGGCTACAGCACTGCTGTATACTGCGTTTGCCAACTTGTGAGCTACTGAACTCCCATATAGTGCGTATGCCTAACCCCAAGGTACAGAAGTCCCGTAAGCTGTGTCTTTTACCTAAAGTTACAAAATGCCCATTAACAGCACTTCTCTACACACAAGCTACAGAACTCCCGCAAGCCATGGCTCTATACTCTCAGCAAACAGAACTCTTGTAAACTGCTTCTCTCTGCTCCCAGGCTACAGCACTCCCATACAGTGTGTTTCATACACCTTGGTTACAGAACTGCTGTATAGTGCGTAGGCCTAACCCCCAGCCACAGAACTACTGCTAACTGCGTCTCTTGCACTCAGGCTACAGAACGCAGGTATACTGTGTCTCTCCACACCCAGGTTACACAACTCCCAGACGCTGGGTCTCCTACACTCAGGCTGCAGAACTCCCACAAATCATGTCTCTCTACACTCAGCATACAGAGCTCTTGTAAACTGCTTCTCTCTACTCCCAGGCTACAGCAATGCTGTATATGGCGTCTGCCAATTCGTGAACTACTGAACTCCCATATAGTGCGTATGCCTAACCCCAAGCTACAGAACTCCCATAAGCTGACTCTTCCGCCCAAATGTTACAGAACGCCATTAACAGCACCTCTCTATACTCAGGATACAGAATTCTCGGTAACTGCGTCTGCTGCACTCAGGCTACAGAATGCAGGTATACTGCATCTCTCTACACCCAGGTTACAGAACTGCCCTAAGCTACCACTTCAACATTCTGGCTGCAGAACTCCCACAAACCATGGCTCTGTACACTCAGCACACAGAGCTCTTGTAAACTGCTTCTCTCTACTCCCAGGCTACAGCTGTCCCATACAGTGTGTTTCATACACCTCCGTTACAGAATTGCAGTATAGTGCATGGCCTAACCCCAAGCCACAGAACTACTGCTAACAGCATCTCCTGCACTAAGGCTACAGAACGCAGGTATACTGCATCTCTCTACACCCAGGTTACAGAACTGCCCTAAGCTACCACTTCTATACTCTGGCTGCAGAACTCCCACAAACCATGGCTCTGTACACTCAGCATACAGAACGCTTGTAAACTGCTTCTCTCTACTCCCAGGCTACAGCACTGCTGTATACTGCGTTTGCCAACTCGTGAGCTACTGAACTCCCATATAGTGCGTATGCCTAACCCCGTAAGCTGTGTCTTTTACCTAAAGTTACAAAATGCCCATTAACAGCACTTCTCTACACACAAGCTACAGAACTCCCGCAAGCCATGGCTCTATACACTCGGCATACAGAACTCTTGTAAACTGCTTCTCTCTGCTACCAGGCTACAGCACTCCCATACAGTGTGTTTCATACACCTTGGTTACAGAACTGCTGTATAGTGCGTAGGCCTAACCCCCAGCCACAGAACTACTGCTAACTGTGTCTCTTCCACTCAGGCTACAGAACGCAGGTATACTGTGTCTCTCCACACCCAGGTTACACAACTCCCAGACGCTGGGTCTCCTACACTCAGGCTGCAGAACTCCCACAAATCATGTCTCTCTACAAAGCATACAGAGCTCTTGTAAACTGCTTCTCTCTACTCCCAGGCTACAGCAATGCTGTATATGGAGTCTGCCATTCGTGAGCTACTGAACTCCCATATAGTGCGTATGCCTAACCCCAAGCTACAGAACTCCCATAAGCTAACTCTTCCGCCCAAATGTTACAGAACGCCATTAACAGCACCTCACTACACTCAGGATACAGAATTCTCGGTAACTGCGTCTGCTGCACTCAGGCTACAGAACGCAGGTATACTGCATCTCTCTTCACCCAGGTTACAGAACTGCCCTAAGCTACCACTTCTACACTCAGGCTGCAGAACTCCCACAAACCATGGCTCTGTACACTCAGCATACAGAGCTCTTGTAAACTGTTTCTCTCTACTCCCAGGCTACAGCACTGCTCTATACTGCGTTTGCCATCTCGTGAGCTACTGAACTCCCATATAGTGCGTATGCCTAACCCCAAGCTACAGAACTCCCATAAGCTGTGTCTTCCAACCAAAGGTTACAGAACGCCCATTAACAGTGCCTCTCTACATTCAGGATACAGAATTCTCGCTAAGTGCATCTGCTGCACTCAGGCTACAGAACGCACGTATACAGTGTCTCTCTTCACCCAGGTTACAGAACTGCCCCAAGCTAAAACTGCTACACTCAGGCTGCAGAACTCTCACAAACCATGGCTCTCTACACTCAGCATACAGAACTCTTGTAAACTGCTTCTCTCTACTCCCAGGCTACAGCAGTCCCATACAGTGTGTTTCATACACTTTGGTTACAGAACTGCTGTATAGTGCGTAGGCCTAACCCCAAGCCACAGAACTACTGCTAACTGCATCTCTTGCACTCAGGCTACAGAACGCAGGTATACTGTGTCTCTCCACACCCAGGTTACACAACTCCCAGACGCTGGGTCTCCTACACTCAGGCTGCAGAACTCCCACAAATCACGTCTCTCTACACTCAGCATACAGAGCTCTTGTAAACTGCTTCTCTCTACTCCCAGGCTACAAGCGCTGCTGTATATGGCGTCTGCCAACTCGTGAGCTACTGAACTCCCATATAGTGCGTATGCCTAACCCCAAGCTACAGAACTCCCATAAGCTAACTCTTCTGCCCAAATGTTACAGAACGCCATTAACAGCACCTCTCTACACTCAGGATACAGAATTCTCGGTAACTGCGTCTGCTGCACTCAGGCTACAGAATGCAGGTATACTGCATCTCTCTACACCCAGGTTACAGAACTGCCCTAAGCTACCACTTCAACATTCTGGCTGCAGAACTCCCACAAACCATGGCTCTGTACACTCAGCATACAGAGCTCTTGTAAACTGCTTCTCTCTACTCCCAGGCTACAGCAGTCCCATACAGTGTGTTTCATACACCTCAGTTACAGAATTGCAGTATAGTGCGTGGCCTAACCCCAAGCCACAGAACTACTGCTAACAGCATCTCCTGCACTCAGGCTACAGAATGCAGGTATACTGCATCTCTCTACACCCAGGTTACAGAACTGCCCTAAGCTACCACTTCTATACTCTGGCTGCAGAACTCCCACAAACCATGGCTCTGTACACTCAGCATACAGAACACTTGTAAACTGCTTCTCTCTACTCCCAGGCTACAGCACTGCTGTATACTGCGTTTGCCAACTTGTGAGCTACTGAACTCCCATATAGTGCGTATGCCTAACCCCAAGGTACAGAAGTCCCGTAAGCTGTGTCTTTTACCTAAAGTTACAAAATGCCCATTAACAGCACTTCTCTACACACAAGCTACAGAATTCCCGCAAGCCATGGCTCTATACTCTCAGCAAACAGAACTCTTGTAAACTGCTTCTCTCTGCTCCCAGGCTACAGCACTCCCATACAGTGTGTTTCATACACCTTGGTTACAGAACTGCTGTATAGTGCGTAGGCCTAACCCCCAGCCACAGAACTACTGCTAACTGCGTCTCTTGCACTCAGGCTACAGAACGCAGGTATACTGTGTCTCTCCACACCCAGGTAACACAACTCCCAGACGTTGGGTCTCCTACACTCAGGCTGCAGAACTCCCACAAATCATGTCTCTCTACAAAGCATACAGAGCTCTTGTAAACTGCTTCTCTCTACTCCCAGGCTACAGCAATGCTGTATATGGCGTCTGCCAATTCGTGAACTACTGAACTCCCATATAGTGCGTATGCCTAACCCCAAGCTACAGAACTCCCATAAGCTGACTCTTCCGCCCAAATGTTACAGAACGCCATTAACAGCACCTCTCTATACTCAGGATACAGAATTCTCGGTAACTGCATCTGCTGCACTCAGGCTACAGAATGCAGGTATACTGCATCTCTCTACACCCAGGTTACAGAACTGCCCTAAGCTACCACTTCAACATTCTGGCTGCAGAACTCCCACAAACCATGGCTCTGTACACTCAGCACACAGAGCTCTTGTAAACTGCTTCTCTCTACTCCCAGGCTACAGCTGTCCCATACAGTGTGTTTCATACACCTCCGTTACAGAATTGCAGTATAGTGCATGGCCTAACCCCAAGCCACAGAACTACTGCTAACAGCATCTCCTGCACTCAGGCTACAGAACGCAGGTATACTGCATCTCTCTACACCCAGGTTACAGAACTGCCCTAAGCTACCACTTCTATACTCTGGCTGCAGAACTCCCACAAACCATGGCTCTGTACACTCAGCATACAGAACGCTTGTAAACTGCTTCTCTCTACTCCCAGGCTACAGCACTGCTGTATACTGCGTTTGCCAACTCGTGAGCTACTGAACTCCCATATAGTGCGTATGCCTAACCCCAAGCTACAGAAGTCCCGTAAGCTGTGTCTTTTACAGTTACAAAATGCCCATTAACAGCACTTCTCTACACACAAGCTACAGAACTCCCGCAAGCCATGGCTCTATACTCTAAGCAAACAGAACTCTTGTAAACTGCTTCTCTCTGCTCCCAGGCCACAGCACTCCCATACAGTGTGTTTCATACACCTTGGTTACAGAACTGCTGTATAGTGCGTGGCCTAACCCCAAGCCACAGAACTACCGCTTAGAGCATCTCCTGCACTCAGGCTACAGAACGCAGGTATACTGCATCTCTCTACACCCAGGTTACAGAACTGCCCTAAGCTACCACTTCTATACTCTGGCTGCAGAACTCCCACAAACCATGGCTCTGTACACTCAGCATACAGAACGCTTGTAAACTGCTTCTCTCTACTCCCAGGCTACAGCACTGCTGTATACTGCGTTTGCCAACTCGTGAGCTACTGAACTCCCATATAGTGCGTATGCCTAACCCCAAGCTACAGAAGTCCCGTAAGCTGTGTCTTTTACCTAAAGTTACAAAATGCCCATTAACAGCACTTCTCTACACTCAAGCTACAGAACTCCCGCAAGTCATGGCTCTATACACTCAGCATACAGAACTCTTGTAAACTGCTTCTCTCTGCTCCCAGGCTACAGCACTCCCATACAGTGTGTTTCATACACCTTGGTTACAGAACTGCTGTATAGTGCGTAGGCCTAACCCCCAGCCACAGAGCTACCACTAACTGCGTCTCCTGCACTCAGGCTACAGAATGAAGGTATACTGTGTCTCTCCACACCGAGGTTACAGAACTCCCAAATGCTGCATCTCCTACAGTCAGGCTGCAGAATTCCCACACACCATGTCTCTCTACACTCAGCATACAGAACTCTTGTAAACTGCTTCTCTCTACTCCCAGGCTACAGCACTGCTGTAGACGGCGTCTGCCAACCATGAGCTACAGAACTCCCATATAGTGCGTATGCCTAACCCCAAGCTGCAGAACACCTGAAAACTGTGTCTTCCCCCCTAAGGTTACAGAATGCCCATTAACAGCACTTCTTTATACTCAGGCTACAGAACTCCTTCTAACCGGGTCTCCTGAACTCAGGCTAAAGAACGCAGTTATACTGTGTCTCTCTACACCCAGGTTACAGAACTGCCCTAAGCTAAAACTGCTACACTCAGGCTGCAGAACTCCCACAAACCATGGCTCTGTACACTCAGCATACAGAACGCTTGTAAACTGCTTCTCTCTACTCCCAGGCTACAGCACTGCTGTATACTGCGTTTGCCAACTCGTGAGCTACTGAACTCCCATATAGTGCGTATGCCTAACCCCAAGCTACAGAAGTCCCGTAAGCTGTGTCTTTTACCTAAAGTTACAAAATGCCCATTAACAGCACTTCTCTACACTCAAGCTACAGAACTCCCGCAAGCCATGGCTCTATACTCTCAGCATACAGAACTCTTGTAAACTGCTTCTCTCTGCTCCCAGGCTACAGCTGTCCCATACAGTGTGTTTCATACACCTTGGTTACAGAACTGCTGTATAGTGCATAGGCCTAACCCCCAGCCACAGAGCTACCACTAACTGCGTCTCCTACACTTAGGCTACAGAACGCAGGTATACTGTGTCTCTCCACACCCAGGTTACACAACTCCCAGACGCTGGGTCTCCTACACTCAGGCTGCAGAACTCCCACAAATCATGTCTCTCTACAAAGCATACAGAGCTCTTGTAAACTGCTTCTCTCTACTCCCAGGCTACAGCAATGCTGTATATGGAGTCTGCCATTCGTGAGCTACTGAACTCCCATATAGGGCGTATGCCTAACCCCAAGCTACAGAACTCCCATAAGCTAACTCTTCCGCCCAAATGTTACAGAACGCCATTAACAGCACCTCACTACACTCAGGATACAGAATTCTCGGTAACTGCGTCTGCTGCACTCAGGCTACAGAACGCAGGTATACTGCATCTCTCTTCACCCAGGTTACAGAACTGCCCTAAGCTACCACTTCTACACTCAGGCTGCAGAACTCCCACAAACCATGGCTCTGTACACTCAGCATACAGAGCTCTTGTAAACTGTTTCTCTCTACTCCCAGGCTACAGCACTGCTCTATACTGCGTTTGCCATCTCGTGAGCTACTGAACTCCCATATAGTGCGTATGCCTAACCCCAAGCTACAGAACTCCCATAAGCTGTGTCTTCCAACCAAAGGTTACAGAACGCCCATTAACAGTGCCTCTCTACATTCAGGATACAGAATTCTCGCTAAGTGCATCTGCTGCACTCAGGCTACAGAACGCACGTATACAGTGTCTCTCTTCACCCAGGTTACAGAACTGCCCCAAGCTAAAACTGCTACACTCAGGCTGCAGAACTCTCACAAACCATGGCTCTCTACACTCAGCATACAGAACTCTTGTAAACTGCTTCTCTCTACTCCCAGGCTACAGCAGTCCCATACAGTGTGTTTCATACACTTTGGTTACAGAACTGCTGTATAGTGCGTAGGCCTAACCCCAAGCCACAGAACTACTGCTAACTGCATCTCTTGCACTCAGGCTACAGAACGCAGGTATACTGTGTCTCTCCACACCCAGGTTACACAACTCCCAGACGCTGGGTCTCCTACACTCAGGCTGCAGAACTCCCACAAATCACGTCTCTCTACACTCAGCATACAGAGCTCTTGTAAACTGCTTCTCTCTACTCCCAGGCTACAAGCGCTGCTGTATATGGCGTCTGCCAACTCGTGAGCTACTGAACTCCCATATAGTGCGTATGCCTAACCCCAAGCTACAGAACTCCCATAAGCTAACTCTTCTGCCCAAATGTTACAGAACGCCATTAACAGCACCTCTCTACACTCAGGATACAGAATTCTCGGTAACTGCGTCTGCTGCACTCAGGCTACAGAATGCAGGAATACTGCATCTCTCTACACCCAGGTTACAGAACTGCCCTAAGCTACCACTTCAACATTCTGGCTGCAGAACTCCCACAAACCATGGCTCTGTACACTCAGCATACAGAGCTCTTGTAAACTGCTTCTCTCTACTCCCAGGCTACAGCAGTCCCATACAGTGTGTTTCATACACCTCAGTTACAGAATTGCAGTATAGTGCGTGGCCTAACCCCAAGCCACAGAACTACCGCTAACAGCATCTCCTGCACTCAGGCTACAGAATGCAGGTATACTGCATCTCTCTACACCCAGGTTACAGAACTGCCCTAAGCTACCACTTCTATACTCTGGCTGCAGAACTCCCACAAACCATGGCTCTGTACACTCAGCATACAGAACACTTGTAAACTGCTTCTCTCTACTCCCAGGCTACAGCACTGCTGTATACTGCGTTTGCCAACTTGTGAGCTACTGAACTCCCATATAGTGCGTATGCCTAACCCCAAGGTACAGAAGTCCCGTAAGCTGTGTCTTTTACCTAAAGTTACAAAATGCCCATTAACAGCACTTCTCTACACACAAACTACAGAACTCCCGCAAGCCATGGCTCTATACTCTCAGCAAACAGAACTCTTGTAAACTGCTTCTCTCTGCTCCCAGGCTACAGCACTCCCATACAGTGTGTTTCATACACCTTGGTTACAGAACTGCTGTATAGTGCGTAGGCCTAACCCCCAGCCACAGAACTACTGCTAACTGCGTCTCTTGCACTCAGGCTACAGAACGCAGGTATACTGTGTCTCTCCACACCCAGGTAACACAACTCCCAGACGCTGGGTCTCCTACACTCAGGCTGCAGAACTCCCACAAATCATGTCTCTCTACAAAGCATACAGAGCTCTTGTAAACTGCTTCTCTCTACTCCCAGGCTACAGCAATGCTGTATATGGCGTCTGCCAATTCGTGAACTACTGAACTCCCATATAGTGCGTATGCCTAACCCCAAGCTACAGAACTCCCATAAGCTGACTCTTCCGCCCAAATGTTACAGAACGCCATTAACAGCACCTCTCTATACTCAGGATACAGAATTCTCGGTAACTGCATCTGCTGCACTCAGGCTACAGAATGCAGGTATACTGCATCTCTCTACACCCAGGTTACAGAACTGCCCTAAGCTACCACTTCAACATTCTGGCTGCAGAACTCCCACAAACCATGGCTCTGTACACTCAGCACACAGAGCTCTTGTAAACTGCTTCTCTCTACTCCCAGGCTACAGCTGTCCCATACAGTGTGTTTCATACACCTCCGTTACAGAATTGCAGTATAGTGCATGGCCTAACCCCAAGCCACAGAACTACTGCTAACAGCATCTCCTGCACTCAGGCTACAGAACGCAGGTATACTGCATCTCTCTACACCCAGGTTACAGAACTGCCCTAAGCTACCACTTCTATACTCTGGCTGCAGAACTCCCACAAACCATGGCTCTGTACACTCAGCATACAGAACGCTTGTAAACTGCTTCTCTCTACTCCCAGGCTACAGCACTGCTGTATACTGCGTTTGCCAACTCGTGAGCTACTGAACTCCCATATAGTGCGTATGCCTAACCCCAAGCTACAGAAGTCCCGTAAGCTGTGTCTTTTACAGTTACAAAATGCCCATTAACAGCACTTCTCTACACACAAGCTACAGAACTCCCGCAAGCCATGGCTCTATACTCTCAGCAAACAGAACTCTTGTAAACTGCTTCTCTTTGCTCCCAGGCCACAGCACTCCCATACAGTGTGTTTCATACACCTTGGTTACAGAACTGCTGTATAGTGCGTAGGCCTAACCCCCAGCCACAGAAATACCGCTAACAGCATCTCCTGCACTCAGGCTACAGAACGCAGGTATACTGCATCTCTCTACACCCAGGTTACAGAACTGCCCTAAGCTACCACTTCTATACTCTGGCTGCAGAACTCCCACAAACCATGGCTCTGTACACTCAGCATACAGAACGCTTGTAAACTGCTTCTCTCTACTCCCAGGCTACAGCACTGCTGTATACTGCGTTTGCCAACTCGTGAGCTACTGAACTCCCATATAGTGCGTATGCCTAACCCCAAGCTACAGAAGTCCCGTAAGCTGTGTCTTTTACCTAAAGTTACAAAATGCCCATTAACAGCACTTCTCTACACTCAAGCTACAGAACTCCCGCAAGCCATGGCTCTATACACTCAGCATACAGAACTCTTGTAAACTGCTTCTCTCTGCTCCCAGGCTACAGCACTCCCATACAGTGTGTTTCATACACTTTGGTTACAGAAATGCCGTATGGTGCATAGGCCTAACCCCCAGCCACAGAACTACCACTAACTGCGTCTCCTGCACTCAGGCTACAGAATGAAGGTATACTGTGTCTCTCCACACCGAGGTTACAGAACTCCCAAACGCTGCATCTCCTACAGTCAGGCTGCAGAATTCCCACACACCATGTCTCTCTACACTCAGCATACAGAACTCTTGTAAACTGCTTCTCTCTACTCCCAGGCTACAGCACTGCTGTAGACGGCATCTGCCAACCATGAGCTGCAGAACTCCCATATAGTGCGTATGCCTAACCCCAAGCTACAGAACTCCCATAAGCTGACTCTTCCGCCCAAATGTTACAGAACGCCATTAACAGCACCTCTCTACACTCAGGATACAGAATTCTCGGTAACTGCGTCTGCTGTACTCAGGCTACAGAACGCAGGTATACTGCATCTCTCTACACCCAGGTTACAGAACTGCCCTAAGCTACCACTTCTACACTCTGGCTGCAGAACTCCCACAAACCATGGCTCTGTACACTCAGCATACAGAGCTCTTGTAAACTGCTTCTCTCTACTCCCAGGCTACAGCACTGCTCTATACTGCGTTTGCCATCTCGTGAGCTACTGAACTCCCATATAGTGCGTATGCCTAACCCCAAGCTACAGAACTCCCATAAGCTGTGTCTTCCAACCAAAGGTTACAGAACGCCCATTAACAGTGCCTCTCTACATTCAGGATACAGAATTCTCGCTAAGTGCATCTGCTGCACTCAGGCTACAGAACGCACGTATACAGTGTCTCTCTTCACCCAGGTTACAGAACTGCCCTAAGCTAAAACTGCTACACTCAGGCTGCAGAACTCTCACAAACCATGGCTCTCTACACTCAGCATACAGAACTCTTGTAAACTGCTTCTCTCTACTCCCAGGCTACAGCACTGCTGTATACTGCGTTTGCCATCTCGTGAGCTACTGAACTCCCATATAGTGCGTATGCCTAACTTAAGCTACAGAACTCCCGTAAGCTGTGTCTTTTACCTAAAGTTACAAAATGCCCATTAACAGCACTTCTCTACACTCAAGCTACAGAACTCCCGCAAGCCATGGCTCTATACACTCAGCATACAGAACTCTAGTAAACTGCTTCTCTCTGCTCTTAGGCTACAGCAGTCCCATACAGTGTGTTTCATACACCTTGGTTACAGAACTGCTGTATAGTGCGTGGCCTAACCCCAAGCCACAGAACTACCGCTTAGAGCATCTCCTGCACTCAGGCTACAGAACGCAGGTATACTGCATCTCTCTACACCCAGGTTACAGAACTGCCCTAAGCTACCACTTCTATACTCTGGCTGCAGAACTCCCACAAACCATGGCTCTGTACACTCAGCATACAGAACGCTTGTAAACTGCTTCTCTCTACTCCCAGGCTACAGCACTGCTGTATACTGCGTTTGCCAACTCGTGAGCTACTGAACTCCCATATAGTGCGTATGCCTAACCCCAAGCTACAGAAGTCCCGTAAGCTGTGTCTTTTACCTAAAGTTACAAAATGCCCATTAACAGCACTTCTCTACACTCAAGCTACAGAACTCCCGCAAGTCATGGCTCTATACACTCATCATACAGAACTCTTGTAAACTGCTTCTCTCTGCTCCCAGGCTACAGCACTCCCATACAGTGTGTTTCATACACCTTGGTTACAGAACTGCTGTATAGTGCGTAGGCCTAACCCCCAGCCACAGAGCTACCACTAACTGCGTCTCCTGCACTCAGGCTACAGAATGAAGGTATACTGTGTCTCTCCACACCGAGGTTACAGAACTCCCAAATGCTGCATCTCCTACAGTCAGGCTGCAGAATTCCCACACACCATGTCTCTCTACACTCAGCATACAGAACTCTTGTAAACTGCTTCTCTCTACTCCCAGGCTACAGCACTGCTGTAGACGGCGTCTGCCAACCATGAGCTACAGAACTCCCATATAGTGCGTATGCCTAACCCCAAGCTGCAGAACACCTGTAAGCTGTGTCTTCCCCCCTAAGGTTACAGAATGCCCATTAACAGCACTTCTTTATACTCAGGCTACAGAACTCCTTCTAACCGGGTCTCCTGAACTCAGGCTAAAGAACGCAGTTATACTGTGTCTCTCTACACCCAGGTTACAGAACTGCCCTAAGCTAAAACTGCTACACTCAGGCTGCAGAACTCCCACAAACCATGGCTCTGTACACTCAGCATACAGAACGCTTGTAAACTGCTTCTCTCTACTCCCAGGCTACAGCACTGCTGTATACTGCGTTTGCCAACTCGTGAGCTACTGAACTCCCATATAGTGCGTATGCCTAACCCCAAGCTACAGAAGTCCCGTAAGCTGTGTCTTTTACCTAAAGTTACAAAATGCCCATTAACAGCACTTCTCTACACTCAAGCTACAGAACTCCCGCAAGCCATGGCTCTATACTCTCAGCATACAGAACTCTTGTAAACTGCTTCTCTCTGCTCCCAGGCTACAGCTGTCCCATACAGTGTGTTTCATACACCTTGGTTACAGAACTGCTGTATAGTGCATAGGCCTAACCCCCAGCCACAGAGCTACCACTAACTGCGTCTCCTACACTTAGGCTACAGAACGCAGGTATACTGTGTCTCTCCACACCCAGGTTACACAACTCCCAGACGCTGGGTCTCCTACACTCAGGCTGCAGAACTCCCACAAATCATGTCTCTCTACAAAACATACAGAGCTCTTGTAAACTGCTTCTCTCTACTCCCAGGCTACAGCAATGCTGTATATGGAGTCTGCCATTCGTGAGCTACTGAACTCCCATATAGGGCGTATGCCTAACCCCAAGCTACAGAACTCCCATAAGCTAACTCTTCCGCCCAAATGTTACAGAACGCCATTAACAGCACCTCACTACACTCAGGATACAGAATTCTCGGTAACTGCGTCTGCTGCACTCAGGCTACAGAACGCAGGTATACTGCATCTCTCTTCACCCAGGTTACAGAACTGCCCTAAGCTACCACTTCTACACTCAGGCTGCAGAACTCCCACAAACCATGGCTCTGTACACTCAGCATACAGAGCTCTTGTAAACTGTTTCTCTCTACTCCCAGGCTACAGCACTGCTCTATACTGCGTTTGCCATCTCGTGAGCTACTGAACTCCCATATAGTGCGTATGCCTAACCCCAAGCTACAGAACTCCCATAAGCTGTGTCTTCCAACCAAAGGTTACAGAACGCCCATTAACAGTGCCTCTCTACATTCAGGATACAGAATTCTCGCTAAGTGCATCTGCTGCACTCAGGCTACAGAACGCACGTATACAGTGTCTCTCTTCACCCAGGTTACAGAACTGCCCCAAGCTAAAACTGCTACACTCAGGCTGCAGAACTCTCACAAACCATGGCTCTCTACACTCAGCATACAGAACTCTTGTAAACTGCTTCTCTCTACTCCCAGGCTACAGCAGTCCCATACAGTGTGTTTCATACACTTTGGTTACAGAACTGCTGTATAGTGCGTAGGCCTAACCCCAAGCCACAGAACTACTGCTAACTGCATCTCTTGCACTCAGGCTACAGAACGCAGGTATACTGTGTCTCTCCACACCCAGGTTACACAACTCCCAGACGCTGGGTCTCCTACACTCAGGCTGCAGAACTCCCACAAATCACGTCTCTCTACACTCAGCATACAGAGCTCTTGTAAACTGCTTCTCTCTACTCCCAGGCTACAAGCGCTGCTGTATATGGCGTCTGCCAACTCGTGAGCTACTGAACTCCCATATAGTGCGTATGCCTAACCCCAAGCTACAGAACTCCCATAAGCTAACTCTTCCGCCCAAATGTTACAGAACGCCATTAACAGCACCTCTCTACACTCAGGATACAGAATTCTCGGTAACTGCGTCTGCTGCACTCAGGCTACAGAATGCAGGTATACTGCATCTCTCTACACCCAGGTTACAGAACTGCCCTAAGCTACCACTTCAACATTCTGGCTGCAGAACTCCCACAAACCATGGCTCTGTACACTCAGCATACAGAACGCTTGTAAACTGCTTCTCTCTACTCCCAGGCTACAGCAGTCCCATACAGTGTGTTTCATACACCTCAGTTACAGAATTGCAGTATAGTGCGTGGCCTAACCCCAAGCCACAGAACTACCGCTAACAGCATCTCCTGCACTCAGGCTACAGAATGCAGGTATACTGCATCTCTCTACACCCAGGTTACAGAACTGCCCTAAGCTACCACTTCTATACTCTGGCTGCAGAACTCCCACAAACCATGGCTCTGTACACTCAGCATACAGAACACTTGTAAACTGCTTCTCTCTACTCCCAGGCTACAGCACTGCTGTATACTGCGTTTGCCAACTTGTGAGCTACTGAACTCCCATATAGTGCGTATGCCTAACCCCAAGGTACAGAAGTCCCGTAAGCTGTGTCTTTTACCTAAAGTTACAAAATGCCCATTAACAGCACTTCTCTACACACAAGCTACAGAACTCCCGCAAGCCATGGCTCTATACTCTCAGCAAACAGAACTCTTGTAAACTGCTTCTCTCTGCTCCCAGGCTACAGCACTCCCATACAGTGTGTTTCATACACCTTGGTTACAGAACTGCTGTATAGTGCGTAGGCCTAACCCCCAGCCACAGAACTACTGCTAACTGCGTCTCTTGCACTCAGGCTACAGAACGCAGGTATACTGTGTCTCTCCACACCCAGGTAACACAACTCCCAGACGCTGGGTCTCCTACACTCAGGCTGCAGAACTCCCACAAATCATGTCTCTCTACAAAGCATACAGAGCTCTTGTAAACTGCTTCTCTCTACTCCCAGGCTACAGCAATGCTGTATATGGCGTCTGCCAATTCGTGAACTACTGAACTCCCATATAGTGCGTATGCCTAACCCCAAGCTACAGAACTCCCATAAGCTGACTCTTCCGCCCAAATGTTACAGAACGCCATTAACAGCACCTCTCTATACTCAGGATACAGAATTCTCGGTAACTGCATCTGCTGCACTCAGGCTACAGAATGCAGGTATACTGCATCTCTCTACACCCAGGTTACAGAACTGCCCTAAGCTACCACTTCAACATTCTGGCTGCAGAACTCCCACAAACCATGGCTCTGTACACTCAGCACACAGAGCTCTTGTAAACTGCTTCTCTCTACTCCCAGGCTACAGCTGTCCCATACAGTGTGTTTCATACACCTCCGTTACAGAATTGCAGTATAGTGCATGGCCTAACCCCAAGCCACAGAACTACTGCTAACAGCATCTCCTGCACTCAGGCTACAGAACGCAGGTATACTGCATCTCTCTACACCCAGGTTACAGAACTGCCCTAAGCTACCACTTCTATACTCTGGCTGCAGAACTCCCACAAACCATGGCTCTGTACACTCAGCATACAGAACGCTTGTAAACTGCTTCTCTCTACTCCCAGGCTACAGCACTGCTGTATACTGCGTTTGCCAACTCGTGAGCTACTGAACTCCCATATAGTGCGTATGCCTAACCCCAAGCTACAGAAGTCCTGTAAGCTGTGTCTTTTACAGTTACAAAATGCCCATTAACAGCACTTCTCTACACACAAGCTACAGAACTCCCGCAAGCCATGGCTCTATACTCTCAGCAAACAGAACTCTTGTAAACTGCTTCTCTCTGCTCCCAGGCCACAGCACTCCCATACAGTGTGTTTCATACACCTTGGTTACAGAACTGCTGTATAGTGCGTAGGCCTAACCCCCAGCCACAGAAATACCGCTAACAGCATCTCCTGCACTCAGGCTACAGAACGCAGGTATACTGCATCTCTCTACACCCAGGTTACAGAACTGCCCTAAGCTACCACTTCTATACTCTGGCTGCAGAACTCCCACAAACCATGGCTCTGTACACTCAGCATACAGAACGCTTGTAAACTGCTTCTCTCTACTCCCAGGCTACAGCACTGCTGTATACTGCGTTTGCCAACTCGTGAGCTACTGAACTCCCATATAGTGCGTATGCCTAACCCCAAGCTACAGAAGTCCCGTAAGCTGTGTCTTTTACCTAAAGTTACAAAATGCCCATTAACAGCACTTCTCTACACTCAAGCTACAGAACTCCCGCAAGCCATGGCTCTATACACTCAGCATACAGAACTCTTGTAAACTGCTTCTCTCTGCTCCCAGGCTACAGCACTCCCATACAGTGTGTTTCATACACTTTGGTTACAGAAATGCCGTATGGTGCATAGGCCTAACCCCCAGCCACAGAGCTACCACTAACTGCGTCTCCTGCACTCAGGCTACAGAATGAAGGTATACTGTGTCTCTCCACACCGAGGTTACAGAACTCCCAAACGCTGCATCTCCTACAGTCAGGCTGCAGAATTCCCACACACCATGTCTCTCTACACTCAGCATACAGAACTCTTGTAAACTGCTTCTCTCTACTCCCAGGCTACAGCACTGCTGTAGACGGCATCTGCCAACCATGAGCTGCAGAACTCCCATATAGTGCGTATGCCTAACCCCAAGCTACAGAACTCCCATAAGCTGACTCTTCCGCCCAAATGTTACAGAACGCCATTAACAGCACCTCTCTACACTCAGGATACAGAATTCTCGGTAACTGCGTCTGCTGTACTCAGGCTACAGAACGCAGGTATACTGCATCTCTCTACACCCAGGTTACAGAACTGCCCTAAGCTACCACTTCTACACTCTGGCTGCAGAACTCCCACAAACCATGGCTCTGTACACTCAGCATACAGAGCTCTTGTAAACTGCTTCTCTCTACTCCCAGGCTACAGCACTGCTCTATACTGCGTTTGCCATCTCGTGAGCTACTGAACTCCCATATAGTGCGTATGCCTAACCCCAAGCTACAGAACTCCCATAAGCTGTGTCTTCCAACCAAAGGTTACAGAACGCCCATTAACAGTGCCTCTCTACATTCAGGATACAGAATTCTCGCTAAGTGCATCTGCTGCACTCAGGCTACAGAACGCACGTATACAGTGTCTCTCTTCACCCAGGTTACAGAACTGCCCTAAGCTAAAACTGCTACACTCAGGCTGCAGAACTCTCACAAACCATGGCTCTCTACACTCAGCATACAGAACTCTTGTAAACTGCTTCTCTCTACTCCCAGGCTACAGCACTGCTGTATACTGCGTTTGCCATCTCGTGAGCTACTGAACTCCCATATAGTGCGTATGCCTAACTTAAGCTACAGAACTCCCGTAAGCTGTGTCTTTTACCTAAAGTTACAAAATGCCCATTAACAGCACTTCTCTACACTCAAGCTACAGAACTCCCGCAAGCCATGGCTCTATACACTCAGCATACAGAACTCTAGTAAACTGCTTCTCTCTGCTCTTAGGCTACAGCAGTCCCATACAGTGTGTTTCATACACCTTGGTTACAGAACTGCTGTATAGTGCGTGGCCTAACCCCAAGCCACAGAACTACCGCTTAGAGCATCTCCTGCACTCAGGCTACAGAACGCAGGTATACTGCATCTCTCTACACCCAGGTTACAGAACTGCCCTAAGCTACCACTTCTATACTCTGGCTGCAGAACTCCCACAAACCATGGCTCTGTACACTCAGCATACAGAACGCTTGTAAACTGCTTCTCTCTACTCCCAGGCTACAGCACTGCTGTATACTGCGTTTGCCAACTCGTGAGCTACTGAATTCCCATATAGTGCGTATGCCTAACCCCAAGCTACAGAAGTCCCGTAAGCTGTGTCTTTTACCTAAAGTTACAAAATGCCCATTAACAGCACTTCTCTACACACAAGCTACAGAACTCCCGCAAGCCATGGCTCTATACACTCGGCATACAGAACTCTTGTAAACTGCTTCTCTCTGCTCCCAGGCTACAGCACTCCCATACAGTGTGTTTCATACACCTTGGTTACAGAACTGCTGTATAGTGCGTAGGCCTAACCCCCAGCCACAGAGCTACCACTAACTGCGTCTCCTGCACTCAGGCTACAGAATGAAGGTATACTGTGTCTCTCCACACCGAGGTTACAGAACTCCCAAATGCTGCATCTCCTACAGTCAGGCTGCAGAATTCCCACACACCATGTCTCTCTACACTCAGCATACAGAACTCTTGTAAACTGCTTCTCTCTACTCCCAGGCTACAGCACTGCTGTAGACGGCGTCTGCCAACCATGAGCTACAGAACTCCCATATAGTGCGTATGCCTAACCCCAAGCTGCAGAACACCTGTAAGCTGTGTCTTCCCCCCTAAGGTTACAGAATGCCCATTAACAGCACTTCTTTATACTCAGGCTACAGAACTCCTTCTAACCGGGTCTCCTGAACTCAGGCTAAAGAACGCAGTTATACTGTGTCTCTCTACACCCAGGTTACAGAACTGCCCTAAGCTAAAACTGCTACACTCAGGCTGCAGAACTCCCACAAACCATGGCTCTGTACACTCAGCATACAGAACGCTTGTAAACTGCTTCTCTCTACTCCCAGGCTACAGCACTGCTGTATACTGCGTTTGCCAACTCGTGAGCTACTGAACTCCCATATAGTGCGTATGCCTAACCCCAAGCTACAGAAGTCCCGTAAGCTGTGTCTTTTACCTAAAGTTACAAAATGCCCATTAACAGCACTTCTCTACACTCAAGCTACAGAACTCCCGCAAGCAATGGCTCTATACTCTCAGCATACAGAACTCTTGTAAACTGCTTCTCTCTGCTCCCAGGCTACAGCTGTCCCATACAGTGTGTTTCATACACCTTGGTTACAGAACTGCTGTATAGTGCATAGGCCTAACCCCCAGCCACAGAGCTACCACTAACTGCGTCTCCTACACTTAGGCTACAGAACGCAGGTATACTGTGTCTCTCCACACCCAGGTTACACAACTCCCAGACGCTGGGTCTCCTACACTCAGGCTGCAGAACTCCCACAAATCATGTCTCTCTACAAAACATACAGAGCTCTTGTAAACTGCTTCTCTCTACTCCCAGGCTACAGCAATGCTGTATATGGAGTCTGCCATTCGTGAGCTACTGAACTCCCATATAGGGCGTATGCCTAACCCCAAGCTACAGAACTCCCATAAGCTAACTCTTCCGCCCAAATGTTACAGAACGCCATTAACAGCACCTCACTACACTCAGGATACAGAATTCTCGGTAACTGCGTCTGCTGCACTCAGGCTACAGAACGCAGGTATACTGCATCTCTCTTCACCCAGGTTACAGAACTGCCCTAAGCTACCACTTCTACACTCAGGCTGCAGAACTCCCACAAACCATGGCTCTGTACACTCAGCATACAGAGCTCTTGTAAACTGTTTCTCTCTACTCCCAGGCTACAGCACTGCTCTATACTGCGTTTGCCATCTCGTGAGCTACTGAACTCCCATATAGTGCGTATGCCTAACCCCAAGCTACAGAACTCCCATAAGCTGTGTCTTCCAACCAAAGGTTACAGAACGCCCATTAACAGTGCCTCTCTACATTCAGGATACAGAATTCTCGCTAAGTGCATCTGCTGCACTCAGGCTACAGAACGCACGTATACAGTGTCTCTCTTCACCCAGGTTACAGAACTGCCCCAAGCTAAAACTGCTACACTCAGGCTGCAGAACTCTCACAAACCATGGCTCTCTACACTCAGCATACAGAACTCTTGTAAACTGCTTCTCTCTACTCCCAGGCTACAGCAGTCCCATACAGTGTGTTTCATACACTTTGGTTACAGAACTGCTGTATAGTGCGTAGGCCTAACCCCAAGCCACAGAACTACTGCTAACTGCATCTCTTGCACTCAGGCTACAGAACGCAGGTATACTGTGTCTCTCCACACCCAGGTTACACAACTCCCAGACGCTGGGTCTCCTACACTCAGGCTGCAGAACTCCCACAAATCACGTCTCTCTACACTCAGCATACAGAGCTCTTGTAAACTGCTTCTCTCTACTCCCAGGCTACAAGCGCTGCTGTATATGGCGTCTGCCAACTCGTGAGCTACTGAACTCCCATATAGTGCGTATGCCTAACCCCAAGCTACAGAACTCCCATAAGCTAACTCTTCCGCCCAAATGTTACAGAACGCCATTAACAGCACCTCTCTACACTCAGGATACAGAATTCTCGGTAACTGCGTCTGCTGCACTCAGGCTACAGAATGCAGGTATACTGCATCTCTCTACACCCAGGTTACAGAACTGCCCTAAGCTACCACTTCAACATTCTGGCTGCAGAACTCCCACAAACCATGGCTCTGTACACTCAGCATACAGAACGCTTGTAAACTGCTTCTCTCTACTCCCAGGCTACAGCAGTCCCATACAGTGTGTTTCATACACCTCAGTTACAGAATTGCAGTATAGTGCGTGGCCTAACCCCAAGCCACAGAACTACCGCTAACAGCATCTCCTGCACTCAGGCTACAGAATGCAGGTATACTGCATCTCTCTACACCCAGGTTACAGAACTGCCCTAAGCTACCACTTCTATACTCTGGCTGCAGAACTCCCACAAACCATGGCTCTGTACACTCAGCATACAGAACACTTGTAAACTGCTTCTCTCTACTCCCAGGCTACAGCACTGCTGTATACTGCGTTTGCCAACTTGTGAGCTACTGAACTCCCATATAGTGCGTATGCCTAACCCCAAGGTACAGAAGTCCCGTAAGCTGTGTCTTTTACCTAAAGTTACAAAATGCCCATTAACAGCACTTCTCTACACACAAGCTACAGAACTCCCGCAAGCCATGGCTCTATACTCTCAGCAAACAGAACTCTTGTAAACTGCTTCTCTCTGCTCCCAGGCTACAGCACTCCCATACAGTGTGTTTCATACACCTTGGTTACAGAACTGCTGTATAGTGCGTAGGCCTAACCCCCAGCCACAGAACTACTGCTAACTGCGTCTCTTGCACTCAGGCTACAGAACGCAGGTATACTGTGTCTCTCCACACCCAGGTAACACAACTCCCAGACGCTGGGTCTCCTACACTCAGGCTGCAGAACTCCCACAAATCATGTCTCTCTACAAAGCATACAGAGCTCTTGTAAACTGCTTCTCTCTACTCCCAGGCTACAGCAATGCTGTATATGGAGTCTGCCATTCGTGAGCTACTGAACTCCCATATAGGGCGTATGCCTAACCCCAAGCTACAGAACTCCCATAAGCTAACTCTTCCGCCCAAATGTTACAGAACGCCATTAACAGCACCTCACTACACTCAGGATACAGAATTCTCGGTAACTGCGTCTGCTGCACTCAGGCTACAGAACGCAGGTATACTGCATCTCTCTTCACCCAGGTTACAGAACTGCCCTAAGCTACCACTTCTACACTCAGGCTGCAGAACTCCCACAAACCATGGCTCTGTACACTCAGCATACAGAGCTCTTGTAAACTGTTTCTCTCTACTCCCAGGCTACAGCACTGCTCTATACTGCGTTTGCCATCTCGTGAGCTACTGAACTCCCATATAGTGCGTATGCCTAACCCCAAGCTACAGAACTCCCATAAGCTGTGTCTTCCAACCAAAGGTTACAGAACGCCCATTAACAGTGCCTCTCTACATTCAGGATACAGAATTCTCGCTAAGTGCATCTGCTGCACTCAGGCTACAGAACGCACGTATACAGTGTCTCTCTTCACCCAGGTTACAGAACTGCCCCAAGCTAAAACTGCTACACTCAGGCTGCAGAACTCTCACAAACCATGGCTCTCTACACTCAGCATACAGAACTCTTGTAAACTGCTTCTCTCTACTCCCAGGCTACAGCAGTCCCATACAGTGTGTTTCATACACTTTGGTTACAGAACTGCTGTATAGTGCGTAGGCCTAACCCCAAGCCACAGAACTACTGCTAACTGCATCTCTTGCACTCAGGCTACAGAACGCAGGTATACTGTGTCTCTCCACACCCAGGTTACACAACTCCCAGACGCTGGGTCTCCTACACTCAGGCTGCAGAACTCCCACAAATCACGTCTCTCTACACTCAGCATACAGAGCTCTTGTAAACTGCTTCTCTCTACTCCCAGGCTACAAGCGCTGCTGTATATGGCGTCTGCCAACTCGTGAGCTACTGAACTCCCATATAGTGCGTATGCCTAACCCCAAGCTACAGAACTCCCATAAGCTAACTCTTCCGCCCAAATGTTACAGAACGCCATTAACAGCACCTCTCTACACTCAGGATACAGAATTCTCGGTAACTGCGTCTGCTGCACTCAGGCTACAGAATGCAGGTATACTGCATCTCTCTACACCCAGGTTACAGAACTGCCCTAAGCTACCACTTCAACATTCTGGCTGCAGAACTCCCACAAACCATGGCTCTGTACACTCAGCATACAGAACGCTTGTAAACTGCTTCTCTCTACTCCCAGGCTACAGCAGTCCCATACAGTGTGTTTCATACACCTCAGTTACAGAATTGCAGTATAGTGCGTGGCCTAACCCCAAGCCACAGAACTACCGCTAACAGCATCTCCTGCACTCAGGCTACAGAATGCAGGTATACTGCATCTCTCTACACCCAGGTTACAGAACTGCCCTAAGCTACCACTTCTATACTCTGGCTGCAGAACTCCCACAAACCATGGCTCTGTACACTCAGCATACAGAACACTTGTAAACTGCTTCTCTCTACTCCCAGGCTACAGCACTGCTGTATACTGCGTTTGCCAACTTGTGAGCTACTGAACTCCCATATAGTGCGTATGCCTAACCCCAAGGTACAGAAGTCCCGTAAGCTGTGTCTTTTACCTAAAGTTACAAAATGCCCATTAACAGCACTTCTCTACACACAAGCTACAGAACTCCCGCAAGCCATGGCTCTATACTCTCAGCAAACAGAACTCTTGTAAACTGCTTCTCTCTGCTCCCAGGCTACAGCACTCCCATACAGTGTGTTTCATACACCTTGGTTACAGAACTGCTGTATAGTGCGTAGGCCTAACCCCCAGCCACAGAACTACTGCTAACTGCGTCTCTTGCACTCAGGCTACAGAACGCAGGTATACTGTGTCTCTCCACACCCAGGTAACACAACTCCCAGACGCTGGGTCTCCTACACTCAGGCTGCAGAACTCCCACAAATCATGTCTCTCTACAAAGCATACAGAGCTCTTGTAAACTGCTTCTCTCTACTCCCAGGCTACAGCAATGCTGTATATGGCGTCTGCCAATTCGTGAACTACTGAACTCCCATATAGTGCGTATGCCTAACCCCAAGCTACAGAACTCCCATAAGCTGACTCTTCCGCCCAAATGTTACAGAACGCCATTAACAGCACCTCTCTATACTCAGGATACAGAATTCTCGGTAACTGCATCTGCTGCACTCAGGCTACAGAATGCAGGTATACTGCATCTCTCTACACCCAGGTTACAGAACTGCCCTAAGCTACCACTTCAACATTCTGGCTGCAGAACTCCCACAAACCATGGCTCTGTACACTCAGCACACAGAGCTCTTGTAAACTGCTTCTCTCTACTCCCAGGCTACAGCTGTCCCATACAGTGTGTTTCATACACCTCCGTTACAGAATTGCAGTATAGTGCATGGCCTAACCCCAAGCCACAGAACTACTGCTAACAGCATCTCCTGCACTCAGGCTACAGAACGCAGGTATACTGCATCTCTCTACACCCAGGTTACAGAACTGCCCTAAGCTACCACTTCTATACTCTGGCTGCAGAACTCCCACAAACCATGGCTCTGTACACTCAGCATACAGAACGCTTGTAAACTGCTTCTCTCTACTCCCAGGCTACAGCACTGCTGTATACTGCGTTTGCCAACTCGTGAGCTACTGAACTCCCATATAGTGCGTATGCCTAACCCCAAGCTACAGAAGTCCCATAAGCTGTGTCTTTTACAGTTACAAAATGCCCATTAACAGCACTTCTCTACACACAAGCTACAGAACTCCCGCAAGCCATGGCTCTATACACTCAGCAAACAGAACTCTTGTAAACTGCTTCTCTCTGCTCCCAGGCCACAGCACTCCCATACAGTGTGTTTCATACACCTTGGTTACAGAACTGCTGTATAGTGCGTAGGCCTAACCCCCAGCCACAGAAATACCGCTAACAGCATCTCCTGCACTCAGGCTACAGAACGCAGGTATACTGCATCTCTCTACACCCAGGTTACAGAACTGCCCTAAGCTACCACTTCTATACTCTGGCTGCAGAACTCCCACAAACCATGGCTCTGTACACTCAGCATACAGAACGCTTGTAAACTGCTTCTCTCTACTCCCAGGCTACAGCACTGCTGTATACTGCGTTTGCCAACTCGTGAGCTACTGAACTCCCATATAGTGCGTATGCCTAACCCCAAGCTACAGAAGTCCCGTAAGCTGTGTCTTTTACCTAAAGTTACAAAATGCCCATTAACAGCACTTCTCTACACTCAAGCTACAGAACTCCCGCAAGCCATGGCTCTATACACTCAGCATACAGAACTCTTGTAAACTGCTTCTCTCTGCTCCCAGGCTACAGCACTCCCATACAGTGTGTTTCATACACTTTGGTTACAGAAATGCCGTATGGTGCATAGGCCTAACCCCCAGCCACAGAGCTACCACTAACTGCGTCTCCTGCACTCAGGCTACAGAATGAAGGTATACTGTGTCTCTCCACACCGAGGTTACAGAACTCCCAAACGCTGCATCTCCTACAGTCAGGCTGCAGAATTCCCACACACCATGTCTCTCTACACTCAGCATACAGAACTCTTGTAAACTGCTTCTCTCTACTCCCAGGCTACAGCACTGCTGTAGACGGCATCTGCCAACCATGAGCTGCAGAACTCCCATATAGTGCGTATGCCTAACCCCAAGCTACAGAACTCCCATAAGCTGACTCTTCCGCCCAAATGTTACAGAACGCCATTAACAGCACCTCTCTACACTCAGGATACAGAATTCTCGGTAACTGCGTCTGCTGTACTCAGGCTACAGAACGCAGGTATACTGCATCTCTCTACACCCAGGTTACAGAACTGCCCTAAGCTACCACTTCTACACTCTGGCTGCAGAACTCCCACAAACCATGGCTCTGTACACTCAGCATACAGAGCTCTTGTAAACTGCTTCTCTCTACTCCCAGGCTACAGCACTGCTCTATACTGCGTTTGCCATCTCGTGAGCTACTGAACTCCCATATAGTGCGTATGCCTAACCCCAAGCTACAGAACTCCCATAAGCTGTGTCTTCCAACCAAAGGTTACAGAACGCCCATTAACAGTGCCTCTCTACATTCAGGATACAGAATTCTCGCTAAGTGCATCTGCTGCACTCAGGCTACAGAACGCACGTATACAGTGTCTCTCTTCACCCAGGTTACAGAACTGCCCTAAGCTAAAACTGCTACACTCAGGCTGCAGAACTCTCACAAACCATGGCTCTCTACACTCAGCATACAGAACTCTTGTAAACTGCTTCTCTCTACTCCCAGGCTACAGCACTGCTGTATACTGCGTTTGCCATCTCGTGAGCTACTGAACTCCCATATAGTGCGTATGCCTAACTTAAGCTACAGAACTCCCGTAAGCTGTGTCTTTTACCTAAAGTTACAAAATGCCCATTAACAGCACTTCTCTACACTCAAGCTACAGAACTCCCGCAAGCCATGGCTCTATACACTCAGCATACAGAACTCTAGTAAACTGCTTCTCTCTGCTCCCAGGCTACAGCACTCCCATACAGTGTGTTTCATACACCTTGGTTACAGAACTGCTGTATAGTGCGTAGGCCTAACCCCCAGCCACAGAGCTACCACTAACTGCGTCTCCTGCACTCAGGCTACAGAATGAAGGTATACTGTGTCTCTCCACACCGAGGTTACAGAACTCCCAAATGCTGCATCTCCTACAGTCAGGCTGCAGAATTCCCACACACCATGTCTCTCTACACTCAGCATACAGAACTCTTGTAAACTGCTTCTCTCTACTCCCAGGCTACAGCACTGCTGTAGACGGCGTCTGCCAACCATGAGCTACAGAACTCCCATATAGTGCGTATGCCTAACCCCAAGCTGCAGAACACCTGTAAGCTGTGTCTTCCCCCCTAAGGTTACAGAATGCCCATTAACAGCACTTCTTTATACTCAGGCTACAGAACTCCTTCTAACCGGGTCTCCTGAACTCAGGCTAAAGAACGCAGTTATACTGTGTCTCTCTACACCCAGGTTACAGAACTGCCCTAAGCTAAAACTGCTACACTCAGGCTGCAGAACTCCCACAAACCATGGCTCTGTACACTCAGCATACAGAACGCTTGTAAACTGCTTCTCTCTACTCCCAGGCTACAGCACTGCTGTATACTGCGTTTGCCAACTCGTGAGCTACTGAACTCCCATATAGTGCGTATGCCTAACCCCAAGCTACAGAAGTCCCGTAAGCTGTGTCTTTTACCTAAAGTTACAAAATGCCCATTAACAGCACTTCTCTACACTCAAGCTACAGAACTCCCGCAAGCCATGGCTCTATACTCTCAGCATACAGAACTCTTGTAAACTGCTTCTCTCTGCTCCCAGGCTACAGCTGTCCCATACAGTGTGTTTCATACACCTTGGTTACAGAACTGCTGTATAGTGCATAGGCCTAACCCCCAGCCACAGAGCTACCACTAACTGCGTCTCCTACACTTAGGCTACAGAACGCAGGTATACTGTGTCTCTCCACACCCAGGTTACACAACTCCCAGACGCTGGGTCTCCTACACTCAGGCTGCAGAACTCCCACAAATCATGTCTCTCTACAAAGCATACAGAGCTCTTGTAAACTGCTTCTCTCTACTCCCAGGCTACAGCAATGCTGTATATGGCGTCTGCCATTCGTGAGCTACTGAACTCCCATATAGAGCGTATGCCTAACCCCAAGCTACAGAACTCCCATAAGCTAACTCTTCCGCCCAAATGTTACAGAACGCCTTTAACAGCACCTCACTACACTCAGGATACAGAATTCTCGGTAACTGCGTCTGCTGCACTCAGGCTACAGAACGCAGGTATACTGCATCTCTCTTCACCCAGGTTACAGAACTGCCCTAAGCTACCACTTCTACACTCAGGCTGCAGAACTCCCACAAACCATGGCTCTGTACACTCAGCATACAGAGCTCTTGTAAACTGTTTCTCTCTACTCCCAGGCTACAGCACTGCTCTATACTGCGTTTGCCATCTCGTGAGCTACTGAACTCCCATATAGTGCGTATGCCTAACCCCAAGCTACAGAACTCCCATAAGCTGTGTCTTCCAACCAAAGGTTACAGAACGCCCATTAACAGTGCCTCTCTACATTCAGGATACAGAATTCTCGCTAAGTGCATCTGCTGCACTCAGGCTACAGAACGCACGTATACAGTGTCTCTCTTCACCCAGGTTACAGAACTGCCCCAAGCTAAAACTGCTACACTCAGGCTGCAGAACTCTCACAAACCATGGCTCTCTACACTCAGCATACAGAACTCTTGTAAACTGCTTCTCTCTACTCCCAGGCTACAGCAGTCCCATACAGTGTGTTTCATACACTTTGGTTACAGAACTGCTGTATAGTGCGTAGGCCTAACCCCAAGCCACAGAACTACTGCTAACTGCATCTCTTGCACTCAGGCTACAGAACTCAGGTATACTGTGTCTCTCCACACCCAGGTTACACAACTCCCAGACGCTGGGTCTCCTACACTCAGGCTGCAGAACTCCCACAAATCACGTCTCTCTACACTCAGCATACAGAGCTCTTGTAAACTGCTTCTCTCTACTCCCAGGCTACAGCTGTCCCTTACAGTGTGTTTCATACACCTCGGTTACAGAATTGCAGTATAGTGCATTGCCTAACCCCAAGCCACAGAACTACCGCTAACAGCATCTCCTGCACTCAGGCTACAGAACGCAGGTATACTGCATCTCTCTACACCCAGGTTACAGAACTGCCCTAAGCTACCACTTCTATACTCTGGCTGCAGAACTCCCACAAACCATGGCTCTGTACACTCAGCATACAGAACGCTTGTAAACTGCTTCTCTCTACTCCCAGGCTACAGCACTGCTGTATACTGCGTTTGCCAACTCGTGAGCTACTGAACTCCCATATAGTGCGTATGCCTAACCCCAAGCTACAGAAGTCCCGTAAGCTGTGTCTTTTACCTAAAGTTACAAAATGCCCATTAACAGCACTTCTCTACACACAAGCTACAGAACTCCCGCAAGCCATGGCTCTATACACTCGGCATACAGAACTCTTGTAAACTGCTTCTCTCTGCTCCCAGGCTACAGCACTCCCATACAGTGTGTTTCATACACCTTGGTTACAGAACTGCTGTATAGTGCGTAGGCCTAACCCCCAGCCACAGAACTACTGCTAACTGTGTCTCTTCCACTCAGGCTACAGAACGCAGGTATACTGTGTCTCTCCACACCCAGGTTACACAACTCCCAGACGCTGGGTCTCCTACACTCAGGCTGCAGAACTCCCACAAATCATGTCTCTCTACACTCAGCATACAGAGCTCTTGTAAACTGCTACTCTCTACTCCCAGGCTACAGCAATGCTGTATATGGCGTCTGCCATTCATGAGCTACTGAACTCCCATATAGTGCGTATGCCTAACCCCAAGCTACAGAACTCCCATAAGCTGACTCTTCCACCCAAATGTTACAGAACGCCATTAACAGCACCTCTCTACACTCAGGATACAGAATTCTCGGTAACTGCGTCTGCTGCACTCAGGCTACAGAACGCAGGTATACTGCATCTCTCTACACCCAGGTTACAGAACTGCCCTAAGCTACCACTTCTACACTCTGGCTGCAGAACTCCCACAAACCATGGCTCTGTACACTCAGCATACAGAACGCTTGTAAACTGCTTCTCTCTACTCCCAGGCTACAGCACTGCTGTATACTGCGTTTGCCAACTCGTGAGCTACTGAACTCCCATATAGTGCGTATGCCTAACCCCAAGCTACAGAAGTCCCGTAAGCTGTGTCTTTTACCTAAAGTTACAAAATGCCCATTAACAGCACTTCTCTACACTCAAGCTACAGAACTCCCGCAAGTCATGGCTCTATACACTCAGCATACAGAACTCTTGTAAACTGCTTCTCTCTGCTCCCAGGCTACAGCACTCCCATACAGTGTGTTTCATACACCTTGGTTACAGAACTGCTGTATAGTGCGTAGGCCTAACCCCCAGCCACAGAGCTACCACTAACTGCGTCTCCTGCACTCAGGCTACAGAATGAAGGTATACTGTGTCTCTCCACACCGAGGTTACAGAACTCCCAAATGCTGCATCTCCTACAGTCAGGCTGCAGAATTCCCACACACCATGTCTCTCTACACTCAGCATACAGAACTCTTGTAAACTGCTTCTCTCTACTCCCAGGCTACAGCACTGCTGTAGACGGCGTCTGCCAACCATGAGCTACAGAACTCCCATATAGTGCGTATGCCTAACCCCAAGCTGCAGAACACCTGTAAGCTGTGTCTTCCCCCCTAAGGTTACAGAATGCCCATTAACAGCACTTCTTTATACTCAGGCTACAGAACTCCTTCTAACCGGGTCTCCTGAACTCAGGCTAAAGAACGCAGTTATACTGTGTCTCTCTACACCCAGGTTACAGAACTGCCCTAAGCTAAAACTGCTACACTCAGGCTGCAGAACTCCCACAAACCATGGCTCTGTACACTCAGCATACAGAACGCTTGTAAACTGCTTCTCTCTACTCCCAGGCTACAGCACTGCTGTATACTGCGTTTGCCAACTCGTGAGCTACTGAACTCCCATATAGTGCGTATGCCTAACCCCAAGGTACAGAAGTCCCGTAAGCTGTGTCTTTTACCTAAAGTTACAAAATGCCCATTAACAGCACTTCTCTACACTCAAGCTACAGAACTCCCGCAAGCCATGGCTCTATACTCTCAGCATACAGAACTCTTGTAAACTGCTTCTCTCTGCTCCCAGGCTACAGCTGTCCCATACAGTGTGTTTCATACACCTTGGTTACAGAACTGCTGTATAGTGCATAGGCCTAACCCCCAGCCACAGAGCTACCACTAACTGCGTCTCCTACACTTAGGCTACAGAACGCAGGTATACTGTGTCTCTCCACACCCAGGTTACACAACTCCCAGACGCTGGGTCTCCTACACTCAGGCTGCAGAACTCCCACAAATCATGTCTCTCTACAAAGCATACAGAGCTCTTGTAAACTGCTTCTCTCTACTCCCAGGCTACAGCAATGCTGTATATGGCGTCTGCCATTCGTGAGCTACTGAACTCCCATATAGAGCGTATGCCTAACCCCAAGCTACAGAACTCCCATAAGCTGACTCTTCCGCCCAAATGTTACAGAACGCCATTAACAGCACCTCACTACACTCAGGATACAGAATTCTCGGTAACTGCGTCTGCTGCACTCAGGCTACAGAACGCAGGTATACTGCATCTCTCTACACCCAGGTTACAGAACTGCCCTAAGCTACCACTTCTACACTCAGGCTGCAGAACTCCCACAAACCATGGCTCTGTACACTCAGCATACAGAGCTCTTGTAAACTGTTTCTCTCTACTCCCAGGCTACAGCACTGCTCTATACTGCGTTTGCCATCTCGTGAGCTACTGAACTCCCATATAGTGCGTATGCCTAACCCCAAGCTACAGAACTCCCATAAGCTGTGTCTTCCAACCAAAGGTTACAGAACGCCCATTAACAGTGCCTCTCTACATTCAGGATACAGAATTCTCGCTAAGTGCATCTGCTGCACTCAGGCTACAGAACGCACGTATACAGTGTCTCTCTTCACCCAGGTTACAGAACTGCCCCAAGCTAAAACTGCTACACTCAGGCTGCAGAACTCTCACAAACCATGGCTCTCTACACTCAGCATACAGAACTCTTGTAAACTGCTTCTCTCTACTCCCAGGCTACAGCAGTCCCATACAGTGTGTTTCATACACTTTGGTTACAGAACTGCTGTATAGTGCGTAGGCCTAACCCCAAGCCACAGAACTACTGCTAACTGCATCTCTTGCACTCAGGCTACAGAACTCAGGTATACTGTGTCTCTCCACACCCAGGTTACACAACTCCCAGACGCTGGGTCTCCTACACTCAGGCTGCAGAACTCCCACAAATCACGTCTCTCTACACTCAGCATACAGAGCTCTTGTAAACTGCTTCTCTCTACTCCCAGGCTACAGCTGTCCCTTACAGTGTGTTTCATACACCTCGGTTACAGAATTGCAGTATAGTGCATGGCCTAACCCCAAGCCACAGAACTACCGCTAACAGCATCTCCTGCACTCAGGCTACAGAACGCAGGTATACTGCATCTCTCTACACCCAGGTTACAGAACTGCCCTAAGCTACCACTTCTATACTCTGGCTGCAGAACTCCCACAAACCATGGCTCTGTACACTCAGCATACAGAACGCTTGTAAACTGCTTCTCTCTACTCCCAGGCTACAGCACTGCTGTATACTGCGTTTGCCAACTCGTGAGCTACTGAACTCCCATATAGTGCGTATGCCTAACCCCAAGCTACAGAAGTCCCGTAAGCTGTGTCTTTTACCTAAAGTTACAAAATGCCCATTAACAGCACTTCTCTACACACAAGCTACAGAACTCCCGCAAGCCATGGCTCTATACACTCGGCATACAGAACTCTTGTAAACTGCTTCTCTCTGCTCCCAGGCTACAGCACTCCCATACAGTGTGTTTCATACACCTTGGTTACAGAACTGCTGTATAGTGCGTAGGCCTAACCCCCAGCCACAGAACTACTGCTAACTGTGTCTCTTCCACTCAGGCTACAGAACGCAGGTATACTGTGTCTCTCCACACCCAGGTTACACAACTCCCAGACGCTGGGTCTCCTACACTCAGGCTGCAGAACTCCCACAAATCATGTCTCTCTACACTCAGCATACAGAGCTCTTGTAAACTGCTACTCTCTACTCCCAGGCTACAGCAATGCTGTATATGGCGTCTGCCATTCATGAGCTACTGAACTCCCATATAGTGCGTATGCCTAACCCCAAGCTACAGAACTCCCATAAGCTGACTCTTCCACCCAAATGTTACAGAACGCCATTAACAGCACCTCTCTACACTCAGGATACAGAATTCTCGGTAACTGCGTCTGCTGCACTCAGGCTACAGAACGCAGGTATACTGCATCTCTCTACACCCAGGTTACAGAACTGCCCTAAGCTACCACTTCTACACTCTGGCTGCAGAACTCCCACAAACCATGGCTCTGTACACTCAGCATACAGAGCTCTTGTAAACTGCTTCTCTCTACTCCCAGGCTACAGCACTGCTCTATACTGCGTTTGCCATCTCGTGAGCTACTGAACTCCCATATAGTGCGTATGCCTAACCCCAAGCTACAGAACTCCCATAAGCTGTGTCTTCCAACCAAAGGTTACAGAACGCCCATTAACAGTGCCTCTCTACATTCAGGATACAGAATTCTCGCTAAGTGCATCTGCTGCGCTCAGGCTACAGAACGCACGTATACAGTGTCTCTCTTCACCCAGGTTACAGAACTGCCCTAAGCTAAAACTGCTACACTCAGGCTGCAGAACTCTCACAAACCATGGCTCTCTACACTCAGCATACAGAACTCTTGTAAACTGCTTCTCTCTACTCCCAGGCTACAGCACTGCTGTATACTGCGTTTGCCATCTCGTGAGCTACTGAACTCCCATATAGTGCGTATGCCTAACTTAAGCTACAGAACTCCCGTAAGCTGTGTCTTTTACCTAAAGTTACAAAATGCCCATAAACAGCACTTCTCTACACTCAAGCTACAGAACTCCCGCAAGCCATGGCTCTATACACTCAGCATACAGAACTCTTGTAAACTGCTTCTCTCTGCTCCCAGGCTACAGCACTCCCATACAGTGTGTTTCATACACCTTGGTTACAGAACTGCTGTATAGTGCGTAGGCCTAACCCCCAGCCACAGAGCTACCACTAACTGCGTCTCCTGCACTCAGGCTACAGAATGAAGGTATACTGTGTCTCTCCACACCGAGGTTACAGAACTCCCAAATGCTGCATCTCCTACAGTCAGGCTGCAGAATTCCCACACACCATGTCTCTCTACACTCAGCATACAGAACTCTTGTAAACTGCTTCTCTCTACTCCCAGGCTACAGCACTGCTGTAGACGGCGTCTGCCAACCATGAGCTACAGAACTCCCATATAGTGCGTATGCCTAACCCCAAGCTGCAGAACACCTGTAAGCTGTGTCTTCCCCCCTAAGGTTACAGAATGCCCATTAACAGCACTTCTTTATACTCAGGCTACAGAACTCCTTCTAACCGGGTCTCCTGAACTCAGGCTAAAGAACGCAGTTATACTGTGTCTCTCTACACCCAGGTTACAGAACTGCCCTAAGCTAAAACTGCTACACTCAGGCTGCAGAACTCCCACAAACCATGGCTCTGTACACTCAGCATACAGAACGCTTGTAAACTGCTTCTCTCTACTCCCAGGCTACAGCACTGCTGTATACTGCGTTTGCCAACTCGTGAGCTACTGAACTCCCATATAGTGCGTATGCCTAACCCCAAGGTACAGAAGTCCCGTAAGCTGTGTCTTTTACCTAAAGTTACAAAATGCCCATTAACAGCACTTCTCTACACTCAAGCTACAGAACTCCCGCAAGCCATGGCTCTATACTCTCAGCATACAGAACTCTTGTAAACTGCTTCTCTCTGCTCCCAGGCTACAGCTGTCCCATACAGTGTGTTTCATACACCTTGGTTACAGAACTGCTGTATAGTGCATAGGCCTAACCCCCAGCCACAGAGCTACCACTAACTGCGTCTCCTACACTTAGGCTACAGAACGCAGGTATACTGTGTCTCTCCACACCCAGGTTACACAACTCCCAGACGCTGGGTCTCCTACACTCAGGCTGCAGAACTCCCACAAATCATGTCTCTCTACAAAGCATACAGAGCTCTTGTAAACTGCTTCTCTCTACTCCCAGGCTACAGCAATGCTGTATATGGCGTCTGCCATTCGTGAGCTACTGAACTCCCATATAGAGCGTATGCCTAACCCCAAGCTACAGAACTCCCATAAGCTAACTCTTCCGCCCAAATGTTACAGAACGCCATTAACAGCACCTCACTACACTCAGGATACAGAATTCTCGGTAACTGCGTCTGCTGCACTCAGGCTACAGAACGCAGGTATACTGCATCTCTCTACACCCAGGTTACAGAACTGCCCTAAGCTACCACTTCTACACTCAGGCTGCAGAACTCCCACAAACCATGGCTCTGTACACTCAGCATACAGAGCTCTTGTAAACTGTTTCTCTCTACTCCCAGGCTACAGCACTGCTCTATACTGCGTTTGCCATCTCGTGAGCTACTGAACTCCCATATAGTGCGTATGCCTAACCCCAAGCTACAGAACTCCCATAAGCTGTGTCTTCCAACCAAAGGTTACAGAACGCCCATTAACAGTGCCTCTCTACATTCAGGATACAGAATTCTCGCTAAGTGCATCTGCTGCACTCAGGCTACAGAACGCACGTATACAGTGTCTCTCTTCACCCAGGTTACAGAACTGCCCCAAGCTAAAACTGCTACACTCAGGCTGCAGAACTCTCACAAACCATGGCTCTCTACACTCAGCATACAGAACTCTTGTAAACTGCTTCTCTCTACTCCCAGGCTACAGCAGTCCCATACAGTGTGTTTCATACACTTTGGTTACAGAACTGCTGTATAGTGCGTAGGCCTAACCCCAAGCCACAGAACTACTGCTAACTGCATCTCTTGCACTCAGGCTACAGAACTCAGGTATACTGTGTCTCTCCACACCCAGGTTACACAACTCCCAGACGCTGGGTCTCCTACACTCAGGCTGCAGAACTCCCACAAATCACGTCTCTCTACACTCAGCATACAGAGCTCTTGTAAACTGCTTCTCTCTACTCCCAGGCTACAGCTGTCCCTTACAGTGTGTTTCATACACCTCGGTTACAGAATTGCAGTATAGTGCATTGCCTAACCCCAAGCCACAGAACTACCGCTAACAGCATCTCCTGCACTCAGGCTACAGAACGCAGGTATACTGCATCTCTCTACACCCAGGTTACAGAACTGCCCTAAGCTACCACTTCTATACTCTGGCTGCAGAACTCCCACAAACCATGGCTCTGTACACTCAGCATACAGAACGCTTGTAAACTGCTTCTCTCTACTCCCAGGCTACAGCACTGCTGTATACTGCGTTTGCCAACTCGTGAGCTACTGAACTCCCATATAGTGCGTATGCCTAACCCCAAGCTACAGAAGTCCCGTAAGCTGTGTCTTTTACCTAAAGTTACAAAATGCCCATTAACAGCACTTCTCTACACACAAGCTACAGAACTCCCGCAAGCCATGGCTCTATACACTCGGCATACAGAACTCTTGTAAACTGCTTCTCTCTGCTCCCAGGCTACAGCACTCCCATACAGTGTGTTTCATACACCTTGGTTACAGAACTGCTGTATAGTGCGTAGGCCTAACCCCCAGCCACAGAACTACTGCTAACTGTGTCTCTTCCACTCAGGCTACAGAACGCAGGTATACTGTGTCTCTCCACACCCAGGTTACACAACTCCCAGACGCTGGGTCTCCTACACTCAGGCTGCAGAACTCCCACAAATCATGTCTCTCTACACTCAGCATACAGAGCTCTTGTAAACTGCTACTCTCTACTCCCAGGCTACAGCAATGCTGTATATGGCGTCTGCCATTCATGAGCTACTGAACTCCCATATAGTGCGTATGCCTAACCCCAAGCTACAGAACTCCCATAAGCTGACTCTTCCACCCAAATGTTACAGAACGCCATTAACAGCACCTCTCTACACTCAGGATACAGAATTCTCGGTAACTGCGTCTGCTGCACTCAGGCTACAGAACGCAGGTATACTGCATCTCTCTACACCCAGGTTACAGAACTGCCCTAAGCTACCACTTCTACACTCTGGCTGCAGAACTCCCACAAACCATGGCTCTGTACACTCAGCATACAGAACGCTTGTAAACTGCTTCTCTCTACTCCCAGGCTACAGCACTGCTGTATACTGCGTTTGCCAACTCGTGAGCTACTGAACTCCCATATAGTGCGTATGCCTAACCCCAAGCTACAGAAGTCCCGTAAGCTGTGTCTTTTACCTAAAGTTACAAAATGCCCATTAACAGCACTTCTCTACACTCAAGCTACAGAACTCCCGCAAGTCATGGCTCTATACACTCAGCATACAGAACTCTTGTAAACTGCTTCTCTCTGCTCCCAGGCTACAGCACTCCCATACAGTGTGTTTCATACACCTTGGTTACAGAACTGCTGTATAGTGCGTAGGCCTAACCCCCAGCCACAGAGCTACCACTAACTGCGTCTCCTGCACTCAGGCTACAGAATGAAGGTATACTGTGTCTCTCCACACCGAGGTTACAGAACTCCCAAATGCTGCATCTCCTACAGTCAGGCTGCAGAATTCCCACACACCATGTCTCTCTACACTCAGCATACAGAACTCTTGTAAACTGCTTCTCTCTACTCCCAGGCTACAGCACTGCTGTAGACGGCGTCTGCCAACCATGAGCTACAGAACTCCCATATAGTGCGTATGCCTAACCCCAAGCTGCAGAACACCTGTAAGCTGTGTCTTCCCCCCTAAGGTTACAGAATGCCCATTAACAGCACTTCTTTATACTCAGGCTACAGAACTCCTTCTAACCGGGTCTCCTGAACTCAGGCTAAAGAACGCAGTTATACTGTGTCTCTCTACACCCAGGTTACAGAACTGCCCTAAGCTAAAACTGCTACACTCAGGCTGCAGAACTCCCACAAACCATGGCTCTGTACACTCAGCATACAGAACGCTTGTAAACTGCTTCTCTCTACTCCCAGGCTACAGCACTGCTGTATACTGCGTTTGCCAACTCGTGAGCTACTGAACTCCCATATAGTGCGTATGCCTAACCCCAAGGTACAGAAGTCCCGTAAGCTGTGTCTTTTACCTAAAGTTACAAAATGCCCATTAACAGCACTTCTCTACACTCAAGCTACAGAACTCCCGCAAGCCATGGCTCTATACTCTCAGCATACAGAACTCTTGTAAACTGCTTCTCTCTGCTCCCAGGCTACAGCTGTCCCATACAGTGTGTTTCATACACCTTGGTTACAGAACTGCTGTATAGTGCATAGGCCTAACCCCCAGCCACAGAGCTACCACTAACTGCGTCTCCTACACTTAGGCTACAGAACGCAGGTATACTGTGTCTCTCCACACCCAGGTTACACAACTCCCAGACGCTGGGTCTCCTACACTCAGGCTGCAGAACTCCCACAAATCATGTCTCTCTACAAAGCATACAGAGCTCTTGTAAACTGCTTCTCTCTACTCCCAGGCTACAGCAATGCTGTATATGGCGTCTGCCATTCGTGAGCTACTGAACTCCCATATAGAGCGTATGCCTAACCCCAAGCTACAGAACTCCCATAAGCTAACTCTTCCGCCCAAATGTTACAGAACGCCATTAACAGCACCTCACTACACTCAGGATACAGAATTCTCGGTAACTGCGTCTGCTGCACTCAGGCTACAGAACGCAGGTATACTGCATCTCTCTACACCCAGGTTACAGAACTGCCCTAAGCTACCACTTCTACACTCAGGCTGCAGAACTCCCACAAACCATGGCTCTGTACACTCAGCATACAGAGCTCTTGTAAACTGTTTCTCTCTACTCCCAGGCTACAGCACTGCTCTATACTGCGTTTGCCATCTCGTGAGCTACTGAACTCCCATATAGTGCGTATGCCTAACCCCAAGCTACAGAACTCCCATAAGCTGTGTCTTCCAACCAAAGGTTACAGAACGCCCATTAACAGTGCCTCTCTACATTCAGGATACAGAATTCTCGCTAAGTGCATCTGCTGCACTCAGGCTACAGAACGCACGTATACAGTGTCTCTCTTCACCCAGGTTACAGAACTGCCCCAAGCTAAAACTGCTACACTCAGGCTGCAGAACTCTCACAAACCATGGCTCTCTACACTCAGCATACAGAACTCTTGTAAACTGCTTCTCTCTACTCCCAGGCTACAGCAGTCCCATACAGTGTGTTTCATACACTTTGGTTACAGAACTGCTGTATAGTGCGTAGGCCTAACCCCAAGCCACAGAACTACTGCTAACTGCATCTCTTGCACTCAGGCTACAGAACTCAGGTATACTGTGTCTCTCCACACCCAGGTTACACAACTCCCAGACGCTGGGTCTCCTACACTCAGGCTGCAGAACTCCCACAAATCACGTCTCTCTACACTCAGCATACAGAGCTCTTGTAAACTGCTTCTCTCTACTCCCAGGCTACAGCTGTCCCTTACAGTGTGTTTCATACACCTCGGTTACAGAATTGCAGTATAGTGCATTGCCTAACCGCAAGCCACAGAACTACCGCTAACAGCATCTCCTGCACTCAGGCTACAGAACGCAGGTATACTGCATCTCTCTACACCCAGGTTACAGAACTGCCCTAAGCTACCACTTCTATACTCTGGCTGCAGAACTCCCACAAACCATGGCTCTGTACACTCAGCATACAGAACGCTTGTAAACTGCTTCTCTCTACTCCCAGGCTACAGCACTGCTGTATACTGCGTTTGCCAACTCGTGAGCTACTGAACTCCCATATAGTGCGTATGCCTAACCCCAAGCTACAGAAGTCCCGTAAGCTGTGTCTTTTACCTAAAGTTACAAAATGCCCATTAACAGCACTTCTCTACACACAAGCTACAGAACTCCCGCAAGCCATGGCTCTATACACTCGGCATACAGAACTCTTGTAAACTGCTTCTCTCTGCTCCCAGGCTACAGCACTCCCATACAGTGTGTTTCATACACCTTGGTTACAGAACTGCTGTATAGTGCGTAGGCCTAACCCCCAGCCACAGAACTACTGCTAACTGTGTCTCTTCCACTCAGGCTACAGAACGCAGGTATACTGTGTCTCTCCACACCCAGGTTACACAACTCCCAGACGCTGGGTCTCCTACACTCAGGCTGCAGAACTCCCACAAATCATGTCTCTCTACACTCAGCATACAGAGCTCTTGTAAACTGCTACTCTCTACTCCCAGGCTACAGCAATGCTGTATATGGCGTCTGCCATTCATGAGCTACTGAACTCCCATATAGTGCGTATGCCTAACCCCAAGCTACAGAACTCCCATAAGCTGACTCTTCCACCCAAATGTTACAGAACGCCATTAACAGCACCTCTCTACACTCAGGATACAGAATTCTCGGTAACTGCGTCTGCTGCACTCAGGCTACAGAACGCAGGTATACTGCATCTCTCTACACCCAGGTTACAGAACTGCCCTAAGCTACCACTTCTACACTCTGGCTGCAGAACTCCCACAAACCATGGCTCTGTACACTCAGCATACAGAGCTCTTGTAAACTGCTTCTCTCTACTCCCAGGCTACAGCACTGCTCTATACTGCGTTTGCCATCTCGTGAGCTACTGAACTCCCATATAGTGCGTATGCCTAACCCCAAGCTACAGAACTCCCATAAGCTGTGTCTTCCAACCAAAGGTTACAGAACGCCCATTAACAGTGCCTCTCTACATTCAGGATACAGAATTCTCGCTAAGTGCATCTGCTGCGCTCAGGCTACAGAACGCACGTATACAGTGTCTCTCTTCACCCAGGTTACAGAACTGCCCTAAGCTAAAACTGCTACACTCAGGCTGCAGAACTCTCACAAACCATGGCTCTCTACACTCAGCATACAGAACTCTTGTAAACTGCTTCTCTCTACTCCCAGGCTACAGCACTGCTGTATACTGCGTTTGCCATCTCGTGAGCTACTGAACTCCCATATAGTGCGTATGCCTAACTTAAGCTACAGAACTCCCGTAAGCTGTGTCTTTTACCTATAGTTACAAAATGCCCATAAACAGCACTTCTCTACACTCAAGCTACAGAACTCCCGCAAGCCATGGCTCTATACACTCAGCATACAGAACTCTAGTAAACTGCTTCTCTCTGCTCTTAGGCTACAGCAGTCCCATACAGTGTGTTTCATACACCTTGGTTACAGAACTGCTGTATAGTGCGTGGCCTAACCCCAAGCCACAGAACTACCGCTAACAGCATCTCCTGCACTCAGGCTACAGAACGCAGGTATACTGCATCTCTCTACACCCAGGTTACAGAACTGCCCTAAGCTACCACTTCTATACTCTGGCTGCAGAACTACACAAACCATGGCTCTGTACACTCAGCATACAGAACACTTGTAAACTGCTTCTCTCTACTCCCAGGCTACAGCACTGCTGTATACTGCGTTTGCCAACTCGTGAGCTACTGAACTCCCATATAGTGCGTATGCCTAACCCCAAGCTACAGAAGTCCCGTAAGCTGTGTCTTTTACCTAAAGTTACAAAATGCCCATTAACAGCACTACTCTACACTCAAGCTACAGAACTCCCGCAAGCCATGGCTCTATACACTCAGCATACAGAACTCTTGTAAACTGCTTCTCTCTGCTCCCAGGCTACAGCACTCCCATACAGTGTGTTTCATACACCTTGGTTACAGAACTGCTGTATAGTGCATAGGCCTAACCCCCAGCCACAGAGCTACCACTAACTGCGTCTCCTGCACTCAGGCTACAGAATGAAGGTATACTGTGTCTCTCCACACCGAGGTTACAGAACTCCCAAACGCTGCATCTCCTACAGTCAGGCTGCAGAATTCCCACACACCATGTCTCTCTACACTCAGCATACAGAACTCTTGTAAACTGCTTCTCTCTACTCCCAGGCTACAGCACTGCTGTAGACGGCATCTGCCAACCATGAGCTGCAGAACTCCCATATAGTGCGTATGCCTAACCCCAAGCTGCAGAACACCTGAAAGCTGTGTCTTCCCCCCTAAGGTTACAGAATGCCCATTAACAGCACTTCTTTATACTCAGGCTACAGAACTCCTTCTAACCGGGTCTCCTGAACTCAGGCTAAAGAACGCAGTTATACTGTGTCTCTCTACACCCAGGTTACAGAACTGCCCTAAGCTAAAACTGCTACACTCAGGCTGCAGAACTCCCACAAACCATGGCTCTGTACACTCAGCATACAGAACGCTTGTAAACTGCTTCTCTCTACTCCCAGGCTACAGCACTGCTGTATACTGCGTTTGCCAACTCGTGAGCTACTGAACTCCCATATAGTGCGTATGCCTAACCCCAAGCTACAGAAGTCCCGTAAGCTGTGTCTTTTACCTAAAGTTACAAAATGCCCATTAACAGCACTTCTCTACACTCAAGCTACAGAACTCCCGCAAGCCATGGCTCTATACACTCAGCATACAGAACTCTTGTAAACTGCTTCTCTCTGCTCCCAGGCTACAGCACTCCCATACAGTGTGTTTCATACACCTTGGTTACAGAACTGCTGTATAGTGCATAGGCCTAACCCCCAGCCACAGAGCTACCACTAACTGCGTCTCCTGCACTCAGGCTACAGAACGCAGGTATACTGTGTCTCTCCACACCCAGGTTACACAACTCCCAGACGCTGGGTCTCCTACACTCAGGCTGCAGAACTCCCACAAATCATGTCTCTCTACAAAGCATACAGAGCTCTTGTAAACTGCTTCTCTCTACTCCCAGGCTACAGCAATGCTGTATATGGCGTCTGCCATTCGTGAGCTACTGAACTCCCATATAGTGCGTATGCCTAACCCCAAGCTACAGAACTCCCATAAGCTGACTCTTCCGCCCAAATGTTACAGAACGCCATTAACAGCACCTCTCTACACTCAGGATACAGAATTCTCGGTAACTGCGTCTGCTGCACTCAGGCTACAGAACGCAGGTATACTGCATCTCTCTACACCCAGGTTACAGAACTGCCCTAAGCTACCACTTCTACACTCAGGCTGCAGAACTCCCACAAACCATGGCTCTGTACACTCAGCATACAGAGCTCTTGTAAACTGTTTCTCTCTACTCCCAGGCTACAGCACTGCTCTATACTGCGTTTGCCATCTCGTGAGCTACTGAACTCCCATATAGTGCGTATGCCTAACCCCAAGCTACAGAACTCCCATAAGCTGTGTCTTCCAACCAAAGGTTACAGAACGCCCATTAACAGTGCCTCTCTACATTCAGGATACAGAATTCTCGCTAAGTGCATCTGCTGCACTCAGGCTACAGAACGCACGTATACAGTGTCTCTCTTCACCCATTTTACAGAACTGCCCCAAGCTAAAACTGCTACACTCAGGCTGCAGAACTCTCACAAACCATGGCTCTCTACACTCAGCATACAGAACTCTTGTAAACTGCTTCTCTCTACTCCCAGGCTACAGCAGTCCCATACAGTGTGTTTCATACACTTTGGTTACAGAACTGCTGTATAGTGCGTAGGCCTAACCCCAAGCCACAGAACTACTGCTAACTGCATCTCTTGCACTCAGGCTACAGAACGCAGGTATACTGTGTCTCTCCACACCCAGGTTACACAACTCCCAGACGCTGGGTCTCCTACACTCAGGCTGCAGAACTCCCACAAATCACGTCTCTCTACACTCAGCATACAGAGCTCTTGTAAACTGCTTCTCTCTACTCCCAGGCTACAAGCGCTGCTGTATATGGCGTCTGCCAACTCGTGAGCTACTGAACTCCCATATAGTGCGTATGCCTAACCCCAAGCTACAGAACTCCCATAAGCTAACTCTTCCGCCCAAATGTTACAGAACGCCATTAACAGCACCTCTCTACACTCAGGATACAGAATTCTCGGTAACTGCGTCTGCTGCACTCAGGCTACAGAATGCAGGTATACTGCATCTCTCTACACCCAGGTTACAGAACTGCCCTAAGCTACCACTTCAACATTCTGGCTGCAGAACTCCCACAAACCATGGCTCTGTACACTCAGCATACAGAGCTCTTGTAAACTGCTTCTCTCTACTCCCAGGCTACAGCAGTCCCATACAGTGTGTTTCATACACCTCAGTTACAGAATTGCAGTATAGTGCGTGGCCTAACCCCAAGCCACAGAACTACCGCTAACAGCATCTCCTGCACTCAGGCTACAGAATGCAGGTATACTGCATCTCTCTACACCCAGGTTACAGAACTGCCCTAAGCTACCACTTCTATACTCTGGCTGCAGAACTCCCACAAACCATGGCTCTGTACACTCAGCATACAGAACGCTTGTAAACTGCTTCTCTCTACTCCCAGGCTACAGCACTGCTGTATACTGCGTTTGGCAACTTGTGAGCTACTGAACTCCCATATAGTGCGTATGCCTAACCCCAAGGTACAGAAGTCCCGTAAGCTGTGTCTTTTACCTAAAGTTACAAAATGCCCATTAACAGCACTTCTCTACACACAAGCTACAGAACTCCCGCAAGCCATGGCTCTATACTCTCAGCAAACAGAACTCTTGTAAACTGCTTCTCTCTGCTCCCAGGCTACAGCACTCCCATACAGTGTGTTTCATACACCTTGGTTACAGAACTGCTGTATAGTGCGTAGGCCTAACCCCCAGCCACAGAACTACTGCTAACTGCGTCTCTTGCACTCAGGCTACAGAACGCAGGTATACTGTGTCTCTCCACACCCAGGTTACACAACTCCCAGACGCTGGGTCTCCTACACTCAGGCTGCAGAACTCCCACAAATCATGTCTCTCTACACTCAGCATACAGAGCTCTTGTAAACTGCTTCTCTCTACTCCCAGGCTACAGCAATGCTGTATATGGCGTCTGCCAATTCGTGAACTACTGAACTCCCATATAGTGCGTATGCCTAACCCCAAGCTACAGAACTCCCATAAGCTGACTCTTCCGCCCAAATGTTACAGAACGCCATTAACAGCACCTCTCTATACTCAGGATACAGAATTCTCGGTAACTGCGTCTGCTGCACTCAGGCTACAGAATGCAGGTATACTGCATCTCTCTACACCCAGGTTACAGAACTGCCCTAAGCTACCACTTCAACATTCTGGCTGCAGAACTCCCACAAACCATGGCTCTGTACACTCAGCACACAGAGCTCTTGTAAACTGCTTCTCTCTACTCCCAGGCTACAGCAGTCCCATACAGTGTGTTTCATACACCTCGGTTACAGAATTGCAGTATAGTGCATGGCCTAACCCCAAGCCACAGAACTACCGCTAACAGCATCTCCTGCACTCAGGCTACAGAACGCAGGTATACTGCATCTCTCTACACCCAGGTTACAGAACTGCCCTAAGCTACCACTTCTATACTCTGGCTGCAGAACTCCCACAAACCATGGCTCTGTACACTCAGCATACAGAACGCTTGTAAACTGCTTCTCTCTACTCCCAGGCTACAGCACTGCTGTATACTGCGTTTGCCAACTCGTGAGCTACTGAACTCCCATATAGTGCGTATGCCTAACCCCAAGCTACAGAAGTCCCGTAAGCTGTGTCTTTTACCTAAAGTTACAAAATGCCCATTAACAGCACTTCTCTACACACAAGCTACAGAACTCCCGCAAGCCATGGCTCTATACACTCTGCATACAGAACTCTTGTAAACTGCTTCTCTCTACTCCCAGGCTACAGCACTGCTGTATACTGCGTTTGCCAACTCGTGAGCTACTGAACTCCCATATAGTGCGTATGCCTAACCCCAAGCTACAGAAGTCCCGTAAGCTGTGTCTTTTACCTAAAGTTACAAAATGCCCATTAACAGCACTTCTCTACACTCAAGCTACAGAACTCCCATAAGCTGTGTCTTCCAACCAAAGGTTACAGAACGCCCATTAACAGTGCCTCTCTACATTCAGGATACAGAATTCTCGCTAAGTGCATCTGCTGCACTCAGGCTACAGAACGCACGTATACAGTGTCTCTCTTCACCCAGGTTACAGAACTGCCCCAAGCTAAAACTGCTACACTCAGGCTGCAGAACTCTCACAAACCATGGCTCTCTACACTCAGCATACAGAACTCTTGTAAACTGCTTCTCTCTACTCCCAGGCTACAGCAGTCCCATACAGTGTGTTTCATACACTTTGGTTACAGAACTGCTGTATAGTGCGTAGGCCTAACCCCAAGCCACAGAACTACTGCTAACTGCATCTCTTGCACTCAGGCTACAGAACGCAGGTATACTGTGTCTCTCCACACCCAGGTTACACAACTCCCAGACGCTGGGTCTCCTACACTCAGGCTGCAGAACTCCCACAAATCACGTCTCTCTACACTCAGCATACAGAGCTCTTGTAAACTGCTTCTCTCTACTCCCAGGCTACAAGCGCTGCTGTATATGGCGTCTGCCAACTCGTGAGCTACTGAACTCCCATATAGTGCGTATGCCTAACCCCAAGCTACAGAACTCCCATAAGCTAACTCTTCCACCCAAATGTTACAGAACGCCATTAACAGCACCTCTCTACACTCAGTATACAGAATTCTCGGTAACTGCGTCTGCTGCACTCAGGCTACAGAATGCAGGTATACTGCATCTCTCTACACCCAGGTTAGAGAACTGCCCTAAGCTACCACTTCTACACTCAGGCTGCAGAACTCCCACAAACCATGGCTCTGTACACTCAGCATACAGAACGCTTGTAAACTGCTTCTCTCTACTCCCAGGCTACAGCACTGCTGTATACTGCGTTTGCCAACTCGTGAGCTACTGAACTCCCATATAGTGCGTATGCCTAACCCCAAGCTACAGAAGTCCCGTAAGCTGTGTCTTTTACCTAAAGTTACAAAATGCCCATTAACAGCACTTCTCTACACACAAGCTACAGAACTCCCGCAAGCCATGGCTCTATACACTCTGCATACAGAACTCTTGTAAACTGCTTCTCTCTGCTCCCAGGCTACAGCACTCCCATACAGTGTGTTTCATACACCTTGGTTACAGAACTGCTGTATAGTGCGTAGGCCTAACCCCCAGCCACAGAACTACTGCTAACTGCGTCTCTTGCACTCAGGCTACAGAACGCAGGTATACTGTGTCTCTCCACACCCAGGTAACACAACTCCCAGACGCTGGGTCTCCTACACTCAGGCTGCAGAACTCCCACAAATCATGTCTCTCTACAAAGCATACAGAGCTCTTGTAAACTGCTTCTCTCTACTCCCAGGCTACAGCAATGCTGTATATGGCGTCTGCCAATTCGTGAACTACTGAACTCCCATATAGTGCGTATGCCTAACCCCAAGCTACAGAACTCCCATAAGCTGACTCTTCCGCCCAAATGTTACAGAACGCCATTAACAGCACCTCTCTATACTCAGGATACAGAATTCTCGGTAACTGCATCTGCTGCACTCAGGCTACAGAATGCAGGTATACTGCATCTCTCTACACCCAGGTTACAGAACTGCCCTAAGCTACCACTTCAACATTCTGGCTGCAGAACTCCCACAAACCATGGCTCTGTACACTCAGCACACAGAGCTCTTGTAAACTGCTTCTCTCTACTCCCAGGCTACAGCTGTCCCATACAGTGTGTTTCATACACCTCCGTTACAGAATTGCAGTATAGTGCATGGCCTAACCCCAAGCCACAGAACTACTGCTAACAGCATCTCCTGCACTCAGGCTACAGAACGCAGGTATACTGCATCTCTCTACACCCAGGTTACAGAACTGCCCTAAGCTACCACTTCTATACTCTGGCTGCAGAACTCCCACAAACCATGGCTCTGTACACTCAGCATACAGAACGCTTGTAAACTGCTTCTCTCTACTCCCAGGCTACAGCACTGCTGTATACTGCGTTTGCCAACTCGTGAGCTACTGAACTCCCATATAGTGCGTATGCCTAACCCCAAGCTACAGAAGTCCCGTAAGCTGTGTCTTTTACAGTTACAAAATGCCCATTAACAGCACTTCTCTACACACAAGCTACAGAACTCCCGCAAGCCATGGCTCTATACTCTCAGCATACAGAACTCTTGTAAACTGCTTCTCTCTACTCCCAGGCTACAGCACTGCTGTAGACGGCGTCTGCCAACCATGAGCTACAGAACTCCCATATAGTGCGTATGCCTAACCCCAAGCTGCAGAACACCTGTAAGCTGTGTCTTCCCCCCTAAGGTTACAGAATGCCCATTAACAGCACTTCTTTATACTCAGGCTACAGAACTCCTTCTAACCGGGTCTCCTGAACTCAGGCTAAAGAACGCAGTTATACTGTGTCTCTCTACACCCAGGTTACAGAACTGCCCTAAGCTAAAACTGCTACACTCAGGCTGCAGAACTCCCACAAACCATGGCTCTGTACACTCAGCATACAGAACGCTTGTAAACTGCTTCTCTCTACTCCCAGGCTACAGCACTGCTGTATACTGCGTTTGCCAACTCGTGAGCTACTGAACTCCCATATAGTGCGTATGCCTAACCCCAAGCTACAGAAGTCCCGTAAGCTGTGTCTTTTACCTAAAGTTACAAAATGCCCATTAACAGCACTTCTCTACACTCAAGCTACAGAACTCCCATAAGCTGTGTCTTCCAACCAAAGGTTACAGAACGCCCATTAACAGTGCCTCTCTACATTCAGGATACAGAATTCTCGCTAAGTGCATCTGCTGCACTCAGGCTACAGAACGCACGTATACAGTGTCTCTCTTCACCCAGGTTACAGAACTGCCCCAAGCTAAAACTGCTACACTCAGGCTGCAGAACTCTCACAAACCATGGCTCTCTACACTCAGCATACAGAACTCTTGTAAACTGCTTCTCTCTACTCCCAGGCTACAGCAGTCCCATACAGTGTGTTTCATACACTTTGGTTACAGAACTGCTGTATAGTGCGTAGGCCTAACCCCAAGCCACAGAACTACTGCTAACTGCATCTCTTGCACTCAGGCTACAGAACGCAGGTATACTGTGTCTCTCCACACCCAGGTTACACAACTCCCAGACGCTGGGTCTCCTACACTCAGGCTGCAGAACTCCCACAAATCACGTCTCTCTACACTCAGCATACAGAGCTCTTGTAAACTGCTTCTCTCTACTCCCAGGCTACAAGCGCTGCTGTATATGGCGTCTGCCAACTCGTGAGCTACTGAACTCCCATATAGTGCGTATGCCTAACCCCAAGCTACAGAACTCCCATAAGCTAACTCTTCCACCCAAATGTTACAGAACGCCATTAACAGCACCTCTCTACACTCAGTATACAGAATTCTCGGTAACTGCGTCTGCTGCACTCAGGCTACAGAATGCAGGTATACTGCATCTCTCTACACCCAGGTTAGAGAACTGCCCTAAGCTACCACTTCTACACTCAGGCTGCAGAACTCCCACAAACCATGGCTCTGTACACTCAGCATACAGAGCTCTTGTAAACTGCTTCTCTCTACTCCCAGGCTACAGCAGTCCCATACAGTGTGTTTCATACACCTCAGTTACAGAATTGCAGTATAGTGCGTGGCCTAACCCCAAGCCACAGAACTACCGCTAACAGCATCTCCTGCACTCAGGCTACAGAATGCAGGTATACTGCATCTCTCTACACCCAGGTTACAGAACTGCCCTAAGCTACCACTTCTATACTCTGGCTGCAGAACTCCCACAAACCATGGCTCTGTACACTCAGCATACACAACGCTTGTAAACTGCTTCTCTCTACTCCCAGGCTACAGCACTGCTGTATACTGCGTTTGGCAACTTGTGAGCTACTGAACTCCCATATAGTGCGTATGCCTAACCCCAAGGTACAGAAGTCCCGTAAGCTGTGTCTTTTACCTAAAGTTACAAAATGCCCATTAACAGCACTTCTCTACACACAAGCTACAGAACTCCCGCAAGCCATGGCTCTATACTCTCAGCAAACAGAACTCTTGTAAACTGCTTCTCTCTGCTCCCAGGCTACAGCACTCCCATACAGTGTGTTTCATACACCTTGGTTACAGAACTGCTGTATAGTGCGTAGGCCTAACCCCCAGCCACAGAACTACTGCTAACTGCGTCTCTTGCACTCAGGCTACAGAACGCAGGTATACTGTGTCTCTCCACACCCAGGTTACACAACTCCCAGACGCTGGGTCTCCTACACTCAGGCTGCAGAACTCCCACAAATCATGTCTCTCTACACTCAGCATACAGAGCTCTTGTAAACTGCTTCTCTCTACTCCCAGGCTACAGCAATGCTGTATATGGCGTCTGCCAATTCGTGAACTACTGAACTCCCATATAGTGCGTATGCCTAACCCCAAGCTACAGAACTCCCATAAGCTGACTCTTCCGCCCAAATGTTACAGAACGCCATTAACAGCACCTCTCTATACTCAGGATACAGAATTCTCGGTAACTGCGTCTGCTGCACTCAGGCTACAGAATGCAGGTATACTGCATCTCTCTACACCCAGGTTACAGAACTGCCCTAAGCTACCACTTCAACATTCTGGCTGCAGAACTCCCACAAACCATGGCTCTGTACACTCAGCACACAGAGCTCTTGTAAACTGCTTCTCTCTACTCCCAGGCTACAGCTGTCCCATACAGTGTGTTTCATACACCTCGGTTACAGAATTGCAGTATAGTGCATGGCCTAACCCCAAGCCACAGAACTACCGCTAACAGCATCTCCTGCACTCAGGCTACAGAACGCAGGTATACTGCATCTCTCTACACCCAGGTTACAGAACTGCCCTAAGCTACCACTTCTATACTCTGGCTGCAGAACTCCCACAAACCATGGCTCTGTACACTCAGCATACAGAACGCTTGTAAACTGCTTCTCTCTACTCCCAGGCTACAGCACTGCTGTATACTGCGTTTGCCAACTCGTGAGCTACTGAACTCCCATATAGTGCGTATGCCTAACCCCAAGCTACAGAAGTCCCGTAAGCTGTGTCTTTTACCTAAAGTTACAAAATGCCCATTAACAGCACTTCTCTACACACAAGCTACAGAACTCCCGCAAGCCATGGCTCTATACACTCGGCATACAGAACTCTTGTAAACTGCTTCTCTCTGCTCCCAGGCTACAGCACTCCCATACAGTGTGTTTCATACACCTTGGTTACAGAACTGCTGTATAGTGCGTAGGCCTAACCCCCAGCCACAGAACTACTGCTAACTGTGTCTCTTCCACTCAGGCTACAGAACGCAGGTATACTGTGTCTCTCCACACCCAGGTTACACAACTCCCAGACGCTGGGTCTCCTACACTCAGGCTGCAGAACTCCCACAAATCATGTCTCTCTACACTCAGCATACAGAGCTCTTGTAAACTGCTACTCTCTACTCCCAGGCTACAGCAATGCTGTATATGGCGTCTGCCATTCGTGAGCTACTGAACTCCCATATAGTGCGTATGCCTAACCCCAAGCTACAGAACTCCCATAAGCTGACTCTTCCGCCCAAATGTTACAGAACGCCATTAACAGCACCTCTCTACACTCAGGATACAGAATTCTCGGTAACTGCGTCTGCTGCACTCAGGCTACAGAACGCAGGTATACTGCATCTCTCTACACCCAGGTTACAGAACTGCCCTAAGCTACCACTTCTACACTCTGGCTGCAGAACTCCCACAAACCATGGCTCTGTACACTCAGCATACAGAGCTCTTGTAAACTGCTTCTCTCTACTCCCAGGCTACAGCACTGCTCTATACTGCGTTTGCCATCTCGTGAGCTACTGAACTCCCATATAGTGCGTATGCCTAACCCCAAGCTACAGAACTCCCATAAGCTGTGTCTTCCAACCAAAGGTTACAGAACGCCCATTAACAGTGCCTCTCTACATTCAGGATACAGAATTCTCGCTAAGTGCATCTGCTGCACTCAGGCTACAGAACGCACGTATACAGTGTCTCTCTTCACCCAGGTTACAGAACTGCCCTAAGCTAAAACTGCTACACTCAGGCTGCAGAACTCTCACAAACCATGGCTCTCTACACTCAGCATACAGAACTCTTGTAAACTGCTTCTCTCTACTCCCAGGCTACAGCACTGCTGTATACTGCGTTTGCCATCTCGTGAGCTACTGAACTCCCATATAGTGCGTATGCCTAACTTAAGCTACAGAACTCCCGTAAGCTGTGTCTTTTACCTAAAGTTACAAAATGCCCATAAACAGCACTTCTCTACACTCAAGCTACAGAACTCCCGCAAGCCATGGCTCTATACACTCAGCATACAGAACTCTAGTAAACTGCTTCTCTCTGCTCTTAGGCTACAGCAGTCCCATACAGTGTGTTTCATACACCTTGGTTACAGAACTGCTGTATAGTGCGTGGCCTAACCCCAAGCCACAGAACTACCGCTAACAGCATCTCCTGCACTCAGGCTACAGAACGCAGGTATACTGCATCTCTCTACACCCAGGTTACAGAACTGCCCTAAGCTACCACTTCTACACTCTGGCTGCAGAACTCCCACAAACCATGGCTCTTTACACTCAGAATACAGAGCTCTTGTAAACTGCTTCTCTCTACTCCCAGGCTACAGCACTGCTGTATACTGCGTTTGCCATCTCGTGAGCTACTGAACTCCCATATAGTGCGTATGCCTAACCCCAAGCTACAGAACTCCCATAAGCTGTGTCTTCCAACCAAAGGTTACAGAACGCCCATTAACAGTGCCTCTCTACATTCAGGATACAGAATTCTCGCTAAGTGCATCTGCTGCACTCAGGCTACAGAACGCACGTATACAGTGTCTCTCTTCACCCAGGTTACAGAACTGCCCCAAGCTAAAACTGCTACACTCAGGCTGCAGAACTCTCACAAACCATGGCTCTCTACACTCAGCATACAGAACTCTTGTAAACTGCTTCTCTCTACTCCCAGGCTACAGCAGTCCCATACAGTGTGTTTCATACACTTTGGTTACAGAACTGCTGTATAGTGCGTAGGCCTAACCCCAAGCCACAGAACTACTGCTAACTGCATCTCTTGCACTCAGGCTACAGAACGCAGGTATACTGTGTCTCTCCACACCCAGGTTACACAACTCCCAGACGCTGGGTCTCCTACACTCAGGCTGCAGAACTCCCACAAATCACGTCTCTCTACACTCAGCATACAGAGCTCTTGTAAACTGCTTCTCTCTACTCCCAGGCTACAGCAATGCTGTATATGGCGTCTGCCATTCGTGAGCTACTGAACTCCCATATAGTGCGTATGCCTAACCCCAAGCTACAGAACTCCCATAAGCTGACTCTTCCACCCAAATGTTACAGAACGCCATTAACAGCACCTCTCTACACTCAGGATACAGAATTCTCGGTAACTGCGTCTGTTGCACTCAGGCTACAGAATGCAGGTATACTGCATCTCTCTACACCCAGGTTACAGAATTGCCCTAAGCTACCACTTGAACATTCTGGCTGCAGAACTCCCACAAACCATGAATCTGTACACTCAGCATACAGAGCTCTTGTAAACTGCTTCTCTCTACTCCCAGGCTACAGCAGTCCCATACAGTGTGTTTCATACACCTCGGTTACAGAATTGCAGTATAGTGCGTGGCCTAACCCCAAGCCACAGAACTACCGCTAACAGCATCTCCTGCACTCAGGCTACAGAACGCAGGTATACTGCGTCTCTCCACACCCAGGTTACACAACTCCCAGACGCTGGGTCTCCTACACTCAGGCTGCAGAACTCCCACAAATCACGTCTCTCTACACTCAGCATACAGAGCTCTTGTAAACTGCTTCTCTCTACTCCCAGGCTACAAGCGCTGCTGTATATGGCGTCTGCCAACTCGTGAGCTACTGAACTCCCATATAGTGCGTATGCCTAACCCCAAGCTACAGAACTCCCATAAGCTAACTCTTCCACCCAAATGTTACAGAACGCCATTAACAGCACCTCTCTACACTCAGTATACAGAATTCTCGGTAACTGCGTCTGCTGCACTCAGGCTACAGAATGCAGGTATACTGCATCTCTCTACACCCAGGTTACAGAACTGCCCTAAGCTACCACTTCAACATTCTGGCTGCAGAACTCCCACAAACCATGGCTCTGTACACTCAGCATACAGAGCTCTTGTAAACTGCTTCTCTCTACTCCCAGGCTACAGCAGTCCCATACAGTGTGTTTCATATACCTCGGTTACAGAATTGCAGTATAGTGCGTGGCCTAACCCCAAGCCACAGAACTACCGCTAACAGCATCTCCTGCACTCAGGCTACAGAACGCAGGTATACTGCATCTCTCTACACCCAGGTTACAGAACTGCCCTAAGCTACCACTTCTATACTCTGGCTGCAGAACTCCCACAAACCATGGCTCTGTACACTCAGCATACAGAGCTCTTGTAAACTGCTTCTCTCTACTCCCAGGCTACAGCAGTCCCATACAGTGTGTTTCATATACCTCGGTTACAGAATTGCAGTATAGTGCGTGGCCTAACCCCAAGCCACAGAACTACCGCTAACAGCATCTCCTGCACTCAGGCTACAGAACGCAGGTATACTGCATCTCTCTACACCCAGGTTACAGAACTGCCCTAAGCTACCACTTCTATACTCTGGCTGCAGAACTCCCACAAACCATGGCTCTGTACACTCAGCATACAGAGCTCTTGTAAACCTCTTCTCTCTACACCCAGGATACAAGCGCTGCTGTATACTGCGTTTGCCAACTCGTGAGCTACTGAACTCCCATATAGTGCGTATGCCTAACCCCAAGCTACAGAACTCCCATAAGCTGTGTCTTCCAACCAAAAGTTACAGAACGCCCATTAACAGTGCCTCTCTACATTCAGGATACAGAATTCTCGCTAAGTGCATCTGCTGCACTCAGGCTACAGAACGCACGTATACAGTGTCTCTCTTCACCCAGGTTACAGAACTGCCCTAAGCTAAAACTGCTACACTCAGGCTGCAGAACTCTCACAAACCATGGCTCTCTACACTCAGCATACAGAACTCTTGTAAACTGCTTCTCTCTACTCCCAGGCTACAGCACTGCTGTATACTGCGTTTGCCATCTCGTGAGCTACTGAACTCCCATATAGTGCGTATGCCTAACTTAAGCTACAGAACTCCCGTAAGCTGTGTCTTTTACCTAAAGTTACAAAATGCCCATTAACAGCACTACTCTACACTCAAGCTACAGAACTCCCGCAAGCCATGGCTCTATACACTAGGCATACAGAACTCTAGTAAACTGCTTCTCTCTGCTCTTAGGCTACAGCAGTCCCATACAGTGTATGAAAATACACCTTGGTTACAGAACTGCTGTATAGTGCGTGGCCTAACCCCAAGCCACAGAACTACCGCTAACAGCATCTCCTGCACTCAGGCTACAGAACGCAGGTATACTGCATCTCTCTACACCCAGGTTACAGAACTGCCCTAAGCTACCACTTCTATACTCTGGCTGCAGAACTACACAAACCATGGCTCTGTACACTCAGCATACAGAACACTTGTAAACTGCTTCTCTCTACTCCCAGGCTACAGCACTGCTGTATACTGCGTTTGCCAACTCGTGAGCTACTGAACTCCCATATAGTGCATATGCCTAACCCCAAGCTACAGAAGTCCCGTAAGCTGTGTCTTTTACCTAAAGTTACAAAATGCCCATTAACAGCACTACTCTACACTCAAGCTACAGAACTCCCGCAAGCCATGGCTCTATACACTCAGCATACAGAACTCTTGTAAACTGCTTCTCTCTGCTCCCAGGCTACAGCACTCCCATACAGTGTGTTTCATACACTTTGGTTACAGAAATGCCGTATAGTGCATAGGCCTAACCCCCAGCCACTGAGCTACCACTAACTGCGTCTCCTGCACTCAGGCTACAGAATGAAGGTATACTGTGTCTCTCCACACCGAGGTTACAGAACTCCCAAACGCTGCATCTCCTACAGTCAGGCTGCAGAATTCCCACACACCATGTCTCTCTACACTCAGCATACAGAACTCTTGTAAACTGCTTCTCTCTACTCCCAGGCTACAGCACTGCTGTAGACGGCATCTGCCAACCATGAGCTGCAGAACTCCCATATAGTGCGTATGCCTAACCCCAAGCTGCAGAACACCTGAAAGCTGTGTCTTCCCCCCTAAGGTTACAGAATGCCCATTAACAGCACTTCTTTATACTCAGGCTACAGAACTCCTTCTAACCGGGTCTCCTGAACTCAGGCTAAAGAACGCAGTTATACTGTGTCTCTCTACACCCAGGTTACAGAACTGCCCTAAGCTAAAACTGCTACACTCAGGCTGCAGAACTCCCACAAACCATGGCTCTGTACACTCAGCATACAGAACGCTTGTAAACTGCTTCTCTCTACTCCCAGGCTACAGCACTGCTGTATACTGCGTTGGCCATCTCGTGAGCTACTGAACTCCCATATAGTGCGTATGCCTAACCCCAAGCTACAGAAGTCCCGTAAGCTGTGTCTTTTACCTAAAGTTACAAAATGCCCATTAACAGCACTTCTCTACACTCAAGCTACAGAACTCCCGCAAGCCATGGCTCTATACACTCAGCATACAGAACTCTTGTAAACTGCTTCTCTCTGCTCCCAGGCTACAGCACTCCCATACAGTGTGTTTCATACACCTTGGTTACAGAACTGCTGTATAGTGCATAGGCCTAACCCCCAGCCACAGAGCTACCACTAACTGCGTCTCCTGCACTCAGGCTACAGAACGCAGGTATACTGTGTCTCTCCACACCCAGGTTACACAACTCCCAGACGCTGGGTCTCCTACACTCAGGCTGCAGAACTCCCACAAATCATGTCTCTCTACAAAGCATACAGAGCTCTTGTAAACTGCTTCTCTCTACTCCCAGGCTACAGCAATGCTGTATATGGCGTCTGCCATTCGTGAGCTACTGAACTCCCATATAGTGCGTATGCCTAACCCCAAGCTACAGAACTCCCATAAGCTGACTCTTCCGCCCAAATGTTACAGAACGCCATTAACAGCACCTCTCTACACTGAGGATACAGAATTCTCGGTAACTGCGTCTGCTGCACTCAGGCTACAGAACGCAGGTATACTGCATCTCTCTACACCCAGGTTACAGAACTGCCCTAAGCTACCACTTCTACACTCTGGCTGCAGAACTCCCACAAACCATGGCTCTGTACACTCAGCATACAGAGCTCTTGTAAACTGCTTCTCTCTACTCCCAGGCTACAGCACTGCTCTATACTGCGTTTGCCATCTCGTGAGCTACTGAACTCCCATATAGTGCGTATGCCTAACCCCAAGCTACAGAACTCCCATAAGCTGTGTCTTCCAACCAAAGGTTACAGAACGCCCATTAACAGTGCCTCTCTACATTCAGGATACAGAATTCTCGCTAAGTGCATCTGCTGCACTCAGGCTACAGAACGCACGTATACAGTGTCTCTCTTCACCCAGGTTACAGAACTGCCCCAAGCTAAAACTGCTACACTCAGGCTGCAGAACTCTCACAAACCATGGCTCTCTACACTCAGGATACAGAACTCTTGTAAACTGCTTCTCTCTACTCCCAGGCTACAGCAGTCCCATACAGTGTGTTTCATACACTTTGGTTACAGAACTGCTGTATAGTGCGTAGGCCTAACCCCAAGCCACAGAACTACTGCTAACTGCATCTCTTGCACTCAGGCTACAGAACGCAGGTATACTGTGTCTCTCCACACCCAGGTTACACAACTCCCAGACGCTGGGTCTCCTACACTCAGGCTGCAGAACTCCCACAAATCACGTCTCTCTACACTCAGCATACAGAGCTCTTGTAAACTGCTTCTCTCTACTCCCAGGCTACAGCAATGCTGTATATGGCTTCTGCCATTCGTGAGCTACTGAACTCCCATATAGTGCGTATGCCTAACCCCAAGCTACAGAACTCCCATAAGCTGACTCTTCCACCCAAATGTTACGGAACGCCATTAACAGCACCTCTCTACACTCAGGATACAGAATTCTCGGTAACTGCGTCTGCTGCACTCAGGCTACAGAATGCAGGTATACTGCATCTCTCTACACCCAGGTTACAGAATTGCCCTAAGCTACCACTTGAACATTCTGGCTGCAGAACTCCCACAAACCATGAATCTGTACACTCAGCATACAGAGCTCTTGTAAACTGCTTCTCTCTACTCCCAGGCTACAGCAGTCCCATACAGTGTGTTTCATACACCTCGGTTACAGAATTGCAGTATAGTGCGTGGCCTAACCCCAAGCCACAGAACTACCGCTAACAGCATCTCCTGCACTCAGGCTACAGAACGCAGGTATACTGTGTCTCTCCACACCCAGGTTACACAACTCCCAGACGCTGGGTCTCCTACACTCAGGCTGCAGAACTCCCACAAATCACGTCTCTCTACACTCAGCATACAGAGCTCTTGTAAACTGCTTCTCTCTACTCCCAGGCTACAAGCGCTGCTGTATATGGCGTCTGCCAACTCGTGAGCTACTGAACTCCCATATAGTGCGTATGCCTAACCCCAAGCTACAGAACTCCCATAAGCTAACTCTTCCACCCAAATGTTACAGAACGCCATTAACAGCACCTCTCTACACTCAGTATACAGAATTCTCGGTAACTGCGTCTGCTGCACTCAGGCTACAGAATGCAGGTATACTGCATCTCTCTACACCCAGGTTACAGAACTGCCCTAAGCTACCACTTCAACATTCTGGCTGCAGAACTCCCACAAACCATGGCTCTGTACACTCAGCATACAGAGCTCTTGTAAACTGCTTCTCTCTACTCCCAGGCTACAGCAGTCCCATACAGTGTGTTTCATATACCTCGGTTACAGAATTGCAGTATAGTGCGTGGCCTAACCCCAAGCCACAGAACTACCGCTAACAGCATCTCCTGCACTCAGGCTACAGAACGCAGGTATACTGCATCTCTCTACACCCAGGTTACAGAACTGCCCTAAGCTACCACTTCTATACTCTGGCTGCAGAACTCCCACAAACCATGGCTCTGTACACTCAGCATACAGAGCTCTTGTAAACCTCTTCTCTCTACACCCAGGATACAAGCGCTGCTGTATACTGCGTTTGCCAACTCGTGAGCTACTGAACTCCCATATAGTGCGTATGCCTAACCCCAAGCTACAGAACTCCCATAAGCTGTGTCTTCCAACCAAAAGTTACAGAACGCCCATTAACAGTGCCTCTCTACATTCAGGATACAGAATTCTCGCTAAGTGCATCTGCTGCACTCAGGCTACAGAACGCACGTATACAGTGTCTCTCTTCACCCAGGTTACAGAACTGCCCTAAGCTAAAACTGCTACACTCAGGCTGCAGAACTCTCACAAACCATGGCTCTGTACACTCAGCATACAGAACTCTTGTAAACTGCTTCTCTCTACTCCCAGGCTACAGCACTGCTGTATACTGCGTTTGCCATCTCGTGAGCTACTGAACTCCCATATAGTGCGTATGCCTAACTTAAGCTACAGAACTCCCGTAAGCTGTGTCTTTTACCTAAAGTTACAAAATGCCCATTAACAGCACTTCTCTACACTCAAGCTACAGAACTCCCGCAAGCCATGGCTCTATACACTCAGCATACAGAACTCTAGTAAACTGCTTCTCTCTGCTCTTAGGCTACAGCAGTCCCATACAGTGTGTTTCATACACCTTGGTTACAGAACTGCTGTATAGTGCGTGGCCTAACCCCAAGCCACAGAACTACCGCTTAGAGCATCTCCTGCACTCAGGCTACAGAACGCAGGTATACTGCATCTCTCTACACCCAGGTTACAGAACTGCCCTAAGCTACCACTTCTATACTCTGGCTGCAGAACTCCCACAAACCATGGCTCTGTACACTCAGCATACAGAACGCTTGTAAACTGCTTCTCTCTACTCCCAGGCTACAGCACTGCTGTATACTGCGTTGGCCATCTCGTGAGCTACTGAACTCCCATATAGTGCGTATGCCTAACCCCAAGCTACAGAAGTCCCGTAAGCTGTGTCTTTTACCTAAAGTTACAAAATGCCCATTAACAGCACTTCTCTACACACAAGCTACAGAACTCCCGCAAGCCATGGCTCTATACTCTCAGCAAACAGAACTCTTGTAAACTGCTTCTCTCTGCTCCCAGGCTACAGCACTCCCATACAGTGTGTTTCATACACCTTGGTTACAGAACTGCTGTATAGTGCGTAGGCCTAACCCCCAGCCACAGAACTACTGCTAACTGCGTCTCTTGCACTCAGGCTACAGAACGCAGGTATACTGTGTCTCTCCACACCCAGGTTACACAACTCCCAGACGCTGGGTCTCCTACACTCAGGCTGCAGAACTCCCACAAATCATGTCTCTCTACACTCAGCATACAGAGCTCTTGTAAACTGCTTCTCTCTACTCCCAGGCTACAGCAATGCTGTATATGGCGTCTGCCAATTCGTGAACTACTGAACTCCCATATAGTGCGTATGCCTAACCCCAAGCTACAGAACTCCCATAAGCTGACTCTTCCGCCCAAATGTTACAGAACGCCATTAACAGCACCTCTCTATACTCAGGATACAGAATTCTCGGTAACTGCGTCTGCTGCACTCAGGCTACAGAATGCAGGTATACTGCATCTCTCTACACCCAGGTTACAGAACTGCCCTAAGCTACCACTTCAACATTCTGGCTGCAGAACTCCCACAAACCATGGCTCTGTACACTCAGCACACAGAGCTCTTGTAAACTGCTTCTCTCTACTCCCAGGCTACAGCAGTCCCATACAGTGTGTTTCATACACCTCGGTTACAGAATTGCAGTATAGTGCATGGCCTAACCCCAAGCCACAGAACTACCGCTAACAGCATCTCCTGCACTCAGGCTACAGAACGCAGGTATACTGCATCTCTCTACACCCAGGTTACAGAACTGCCCTAAGCTACCACTTCTATACTCTGGCTGCAGAACTCCCACAAACCATGGCTCTGTACACTCAGCATACAGAACGCTTGTAAACTGCTTCTCTCTACTCCCAGGCTACAGCACTGCTGTATACTGCGTTTGCCAACTCGTGAGCTACTGAACTCCCATATAGTGCGTATGCCTAACCCCAAGCTACAGAAGTCCCGTAAGCTGTGTCTTTTACCTAAAGTTACAAAATGCCCATTAACAGCACTTCTCTACACACAAGCTACAGAACTCCCGCAAGCCATGGCTCTATACACTCTGCATACAGAACTCTTGTAAACTGCTTCTCTCTGCTCCCAGGCTACAGCACTCCCATACAGTGTGTTTCATACACCTTGGTTACAGAACTGCTGTATAGTGCGTAGGCCTAACCCCCAGCCACAGAACTACTGCTAACTGCGTCTCTTGCACTCAGGCTACAGAACGCAGGTATACTGTGTCTCTCCACACCCAGGTAACACAACTCCCAGACGCTGGGTCTCCTACACTCAGGCTGCAGAACTCCCACAAATCATGTCTCTCTACAAAGCATACAGAGCTCTTGTAAACTGCTTCTCTCTACTCCCAGGCTACAGCAATGCTGTATATGGCGTCTGCCAATTCGTGAACTACTGAACTCCCATATAGTGCGTATGCCTAACCCCAAGCTACAGAACTCCCATAAGCTGACTCTTCCGCCCAAATGTTACAGAACGCCATTAACAGCACCTCTCTATACTCAGGATACAGAATTCTCGGTAACTGCATCTGCTGCACTCAGGCTACAGAATGCAGGTATACTGCATCTCTCTACACCCAGGTTACAGAACTGCCCTAAGCTACCACTTCAACATTCTGGCTGCAGAACTCCCACAAACCATGGCTCTGTACACTCAGCACACAGAGCTCTTGTAAACTGCTTCTCTCTACTCCCAGGCTACAGCTGTCCCATACAGTGTGTTTCATACACCTCCGTTACAGAATTGCAGTATAGTGCATGGCCTAACCCCAAGCCACAGAACTACTGCTAACAGCATCTCCTGCACTCAGGCTACAGAACGCAGGTATACTGCATCTCTCTACACCCAGGTTACAGAACTGCCCTAAGCTACCACTTCTATACTCTGGCTGCAGAACTCCCACAAACCATGGCTCTGTACACTCAGCATACAGAACGCTTGTAAACTGCTTCTCTCTACTCCCAGGCTACAGCACTGCTGTATACTGCGTTTGCCAACTCGTGAGCTACTGAACTCCCATATAGTGCGTATGCCTAACCCCAAGCTACAGAAGTCCCGTAAGCTGTGTCTTTTACAGTTACAAAATGCCCATTAACAGCACTTCTCTACACACAAGCTACAGAACTCCCGCAAGCCATGGCTCTATACTCTCAGCATACAGAACTCTTGTAAACTGCTTCTCTCTACTCCCAGGCTACAGCACTGCTGTAGACGGCGTCTGCCAACCATGAGCTACAGAACTCCCATATAGTGCGTATGCCTAACCCCAAGCTGCAGAACACCTGTAAGCTGTGTCTTCCCCCCTAAGGTTACAGAATGCCCATTAACAGCACTTCTTTATACTCAGGCTACAGAACTCCTTCTAACCGGGTCTCCTGAACTCAGGCTAAAGAACGCAGTTATACTGTGTCTCTCTACACCCAGGTTACAGAACTGCCCTAAGCTAAAACTGCTACACTCAGGCTGCAGAACTCCCACAAACCATGGCTCTGTACACTCAGCATACAGAACGCTTGTAAACTGCTTCTCTCTACTCCCAGGCTACAGCACTGCTGTATACTGCGTTTGCCAACTCGTGAGCTACTGAACTCCCATATAGTGCGTATGCCTAACCCCAAGCTACAGAAGTCCCGTAAGCTGTGTCTTTTACCTAAAGTTACAAAATGCCCATTAACAGCACTTCTCTACACTCAAGCTACAGAACTCCCATAAGCTGTGTCTTCCAACCAAAGGTTACAGAACGCCCATTAACAGTGCCTCTCTACATTCAGGATACAGAATTCTCGCTAAGTGCATCTGCTGCACTCAGGCTACAGAACGCACGTATACAGTGTCTCTCTTCACCCAGGTTACAGAACTGCCCCAAGCTAAAACTGCTACACTCAGGCTGCAGAACTCTCACAAACCATGGCTCTCTACACTCAGCATACAGAACTCTTGTAAACTGCTTCTCTCTACTCCCAGGCTACAGCAGTCCCATACAGTGTGTTTCATACACTTTGGTTACAGAACTGCTGTATAGTGCGTAGGCCTAACCCCAAGCCACAGAACTACTGCTAACTGCATCTCTTGCACTCAGGCTACAGAACGCAGGTATACTGTGTCTCTCCACACCCAGGTTACACAACTCCCAGACGCTGGGTCTCCTACACTCAGGCTGCAGAACTCCCACAAATCACGTCTCTCTACACTCAGCATACAGAGCTCTTGTAAACTGCTTCTCTCTACTCCCAGGCTACAAGCGCTGCTGTATATGGCGTCTGCCAACTCGTGAGCTACTGAACTCCCATATAGTGCGTATGCCTAACCCCAAGCTACAGAACTCCCATAAGCTAACTCTTCCGCCCAAATGTTACAGAACGCCATTAACAGCACCTCTCTACACTCAGGATACAGAATTCTCGGTAACTGCGTCTGCTGCACTCAGGCTACAGAATGCAGGTATACTGCATCTCTCTACACCCAGGTTACAGAACTGCCCTAAGCTACCACTTCAACATTCTGGCTGCAGAACTCCCACAAACCATGGCTCTGTACACTCAGCATACAGAGCTCTTGTAAACTGCTTCTCTCTACTCCCAGGCTACAGCAGTCCCATACAGTGTGTTTCATACACCTCAGTTACAGAATTGCAGTATAGTGCGTGGCCTAACCCCAAGCCACAGAACTACCGCTAACAGCATCTCCTGCACTCAGGCTACAGAATGCAGGTATACTGCATCTCTCTACACCCAGGTTACAGAACTGCCCTAAGCTACCACTTCTATACTCTGGCTGCAGAACTCCCACAAACCATGGCTCTGTACACTCAGCATACACAACGCTTGTAAACTGCTTCTCTCTACTCCCAGGCTACAGCACTGCTGTATACTGCGTTTGGCAACTTGTGAGCTACTGAACTCCCATATAGTGCGTATGCCTAACCCCAAGGTACAGAAGTCCCGTAAGCTGTGTCTTTTACCTAAAGTTACAAAATGCCCATTAACAGCACTTCTCTACACACAAGCTACAGAACTCCCGCAAGCCATGGCTCTATACTCTCAGCAAACAGAACTCTTGTAAACTGCTTCTCTCTGCTCCCAGGCTACAGCACTCCCATACAGTGTGTTTCATACACCTTGGTTACAGAACTGCTGTATAGTGCGTAGGCCTAACCCCCAGCCACAGAACTACTGCTAACTGCGTCTCTTGCACTCAGGCTACAGAACGCAGGTATACTGTGTCTCTCCACACCCAGGTTACACAACTCCCAGACGCTGGGTCTCCTACACTCAGGCTGCAGAACTCCCACAAATCATGTCTCTCTACACTCAGCATACAGAGCTCTTGTAAACTGCTTCTCTCTACTCCCAGGCTACAGCAATGCTGTATATGGCGTCTGCCAATTCGTGAACTACTGAACTCCCATATAGTGCGTATGCCTAACCCCAAGCTACAGAACTCCCATAAGCTGACTCTTCCGCCCAAATGTTACAGAACGCCATTAACAGCACCTCTCTATACTCAGGATACAGAATTCTCGGTAACTGCGTCTGCTGCACTCAGGCTACAGAATGCAGGTATACTGCATCTCTCTACACCCAGGTTACAGAACTGCCCTAAGCTACCACTTCAACATTCTGGCTGCAGAACTCCCACAAACCATGGCTCTGTACACTCAGCACACAGAGCTCTTGTAAACTGCTTCTCTCTACTCCCAGGCTACAGCTGTCCCATACAGTGTGTTTCATACACCTCGGTTACAGAATTGCAGTATAGTGCATGGCCTAACCCCAAGCCACAGAACTACCGCTAACAGCATCTCCTGCACTCAGGCTACAGAACGCAGGTATACTGCATCTCTCTACACCCAGGTTACAGAACTGCCCTAAGCTACCACTTCTATACTCTGGCTGCAGAACTCCCACAAACCATGGCTCTGTACACTCAGCATACAGAACGCTTGTAAACTGCTTCTCTCTACTCCCAGGCTACAGCACTGCTGTATACTGCGTTTGCCAACTCGTGAGCTACTGAACTCCCATATAGTGCGTATGCCTAACCCCAAGCTACAGAAGTCCCGTAAGCTGTGTCTTTTACCTAAAGTTACAAAATGCCCATTAACAGCACTTCTCTACACACAAGCTACAGAACTCCCGCAAGCCATGGCTCTATACACTCGGCATACAGAACTCTTGTAAACTGCTTCTCTCTGCTCCCAGGCTACAGCACTCCCATACAGTGTGTTTCATACACCTTGGTTACAGAACTGCTGTATAGTGCGTAGGCCTAACCCCCAGCCACAGAACTACTGCTAACTGTGTCTCTTCCACTCAGGCTACAGAACGCAGGTATACTGTGTCTCTCCACACCCAGGTTACACAACTCCCAGACGCTGGGTCTCCTACACTCAGGCTGCAGAACTCCCACAAATCATGTCTCTCTACACTCAGCATACAGAGCTCTTGTAAACTGCTACTCTCTACTCCCAGGCTACAGCAATGCTGTATATGGCGTCTGCCATTCGTGAGCTACTGAACTCCCATATAGTGCGTATGCCTAACCCCAAGCTACAGAACTCCCATAAGCTGACTCTTCCGCCCAAATGTTACAGAACGCCATTAACAGCACCTCTCTACACTCAGGATACAGAATTCTCGGTAACTGCGTCTGCTGCACTCAGGCTACAGAACGCAGGTATACTGCATCTCTCTACACCCAGGTTACAGAACTGCCCTAAGCTACCACTTCTACACTCTGGCTGCAGAACTCCCACAAACCATGGCTCTGTACACTCAGCATACAGAGCTCTTGTAAACTGCTTCTCTCTACTCCCAGGCTACAGCACTGCTCTATACTGCGTTTGCCATCTCGTGAGCTACTGAACTCCCATATAGTGCGTATGCCTAACCCCAAGCTACAGAACTCCCATAAGCTGTGTCTTCCAACCAAAGGTTACAGAACGCCCATTAACAGTGCCTCTCTACATTCAGGATACAGAATTCTCGCTAAGTGCATCTGCTGCACTCAGGCTACAGAACGCACGTATACAGTGTCTCTCTTCACCCAGGTTACAGAACTGCCCTAAGCTAAAACTGCTACACTCAGGCTGCAGAACTCTCACAAACCATGGCTCTCTACACTCAGCATACAGAACTCTTGTAAACTGCTTCTCTCTACTCCCAGGCTACAGCACTGCTGTATACTGCGTTTGCCATCTCGTGAGCTACTGAACTCCCATATAGTGCGTATGCCTAACTTAAGCTACAGAACTCCCGTAAGCTGTGTCTTTTACCTAAAGTTACAAAATGCCCATAAACAGCACTTCTCTACACTCAAGCTACAGAACTCCCGCAAGCCATGGCTCTATACACTCAGCATACAGAACTCTAGTAAACTGCTTCTCTCTGCTCTTAGGCTACAGCAGTCCCATACAGTGTGTTTCATACACCTTGGTTACAGAACTGCTGTATAGTGCGTGGCCTAACCCCAAGCCACAGAACTACCGCTAACAGCATCTCCTGCACTCAGGCTACAGAACGCAGGTATACTGCATCTCTCTACACCCAGGTTACAGAACTGCCCTAAGCTACCACTTCTATACTCTGGCTGCAGAACTACACAAACCATGGCTCTGTACACTCAGCATACAGAACACTTGTAAACTGCTTCTCTCTACTCCCAGGCTACAGCACTGCTGTATACTGCGTTTGCCAACTCGTGAGCTACTGAACTCCCATATAGTGCATATGCCTAACCCCAAGCTACAGAAGTCCCGTAAGCTGTGTCTTTTACCTAAAGTTACAAAATGCCCATTAACAGCACTACTCTACACTCAAGCTACAGAACTCCCGCAAGCCATGGCTCTATACACTCAGCATACAGAACTCTTGTAAACTGCTTCTCTCTGCTCCCAGGCTACAGCACTCCCATACAGTGTGTTTCATACACTTTGGTTACAGAACTGCTGTATAGTGCATAGGCCTAACCCCCAGCCACAGAGCTACCACTAACTGCGTCTCCTGCACTCAGGCTACAGAATGAAGGTATACTGTGTCTCTCCACACCGAGGTTACAGAACTCCCAAACGCTGCATCTCCTACAGTCAGGCTGCAGAATTCCCACACACCATGTCTCTCTACACTCAGCATACAGAACTCTTGTAAACTGCTTCTCTCTACTCCCAGGCTACAGCACTGCTGTAGACGGCATCTGCCAACCATGAGCTGCAGAACTCCCATATAGTGCGTATGCCTAACCCCAAGCTGCAGAACACCTGAAAGCTGTGTCTTCCCCCCTAAGGTTACAGAATGCCCATTAACAGCACTTCTTTATACTCAGGCTACAGAACTCCTTCTAACCGGGTCTCCTGAACTCAGGCTAAAGAACGCAGTTATACTGTGTCTCTCTACACCCAGGTTACAGAACTGCCCTAAGCTAAAACTGCTACACTCAGGCTGCAGAACTCCCACAAACCATGGCTCTGTACACTCAGCATACAGAACGCTTGTAAACTGCTTCTCTCTACTCCCAGGCTACAGCACTGCTGTATACTGCGTTTGCCAACTCGTGAGCTACTGAACTCCCATATAGTGCGTATGCCTAACCCCAAGCTACAGAAGTCCCGTAAGCTGTGTCTTTTACCTAAAGTTACAAAATGCCCATTAACAGCACTTCTCTACACTCAAGCTACAGAACTCCCGCAAGCCATGGCTCTATACACTCAGCATACAGAACTCTTGTAAACGGCTTCTCTCTGCTCCCAGGCTACAGCACTCCCATACAGTGTGTTTCATACACCTTGGTTACAGAACTGCTGTATAGTGCATAGGCCTAACCCCCAGCCACAGAGCTACCACTAACTGCGTCTCCTGCACTCAGGCTACAGAACGCAGGTATACTGTGTCTCTCCACACCCAGGTTACACAACTCCCAGACGCTGGGTCTCCTACACTCAGGCTGCAGAACTCCCACAAATCATGTCTCTCTACAAAGCATACAGAGCTCTTGTAAACTGCTTCTCTCTACTCCCAGGCTACAGCAATGCTGTATATGGCGTCTGCCATTCGTGAGCTACTGAACTCCCATATAGTGCGTATGCCTAACCCCAAGCTACAGAACTCCCATAAGCTGACTCTTCCGCCCAAATGTTACAGAACGCCATTAACAGCACCTCTCTACACTCAGGATACAGAATTCTCGGTAACTGCGTCTGCTGCACTCAGGCTACAGAACGCAGGTATACTGCATCTCTCTACACCCAGGTTACAGAACTGCCCTAAGCTACCACTTCTACACTCTGGCTGCAGAACTCCCACAAACCATGGCTCTTTACACTCAGAATACAGAGCTCTTGTAAACTGCTTCTCTCTACTCCCAGGCTACAGCACTGCTGTATACTGCGTTTGCCATCTCGTGAGCTACTGAACTCCCATATAGTGCGTATGCCTAACCCCAAGCTACAGAACTCCCATAAGCTGTGTCTTCCAACCAAAGGTTACAGAACGCCCATTAACAGTGCCTCTCTACATTCAGGATACAGAATTCTCGCTAAGTGCATCTGCTGCACTCAGGCTACAGAACGCACGTATACAGTGTCTCTCTTCACCCAGGTTACAGAACTGCCCCAAGCTAAAACTGCTACACTCAGGCTGCAGAACTCTCACAAACCATGGCTCTCTACACTCAGCATACAGAACTCTTGTAAACTGCTTCTCTCTACTCCCAGGCTACAGCTGTCCCATACAGTGTGTTTCATACACCTCGGTTACAGAATTGCAGTATAGTGCATGGCCTAACCCCAAGCCACAGAACTACCGCTAACAGCATCTCCTGCACTCAGGCTACAGAACGCAGGTATACTGCATCTCTCTACACCCAGGTTACAGAACTGCCCTAAGCTACCACTTCTATACTCTGGCTGCAGAACTCCCACAAACCATGGCTCTGTACACTCAGCATACAGAACGCTTGTAAACTGCTTCTCTCTACTCCCAGGCTACAGCACTGCTGTATACTGCGTTTGCCAACTCGTGAGCTACTGAACTCCCATATAGTGCGTATGCCTAACCCCAAGCTACAGAAGTCCCGTAAGCTGTGTCTTTTACCTAAAGTTACAAAATGCCCATTAACAGCACTTCTCTACACACAAGCTACAGAACTCCCGCAAGCCATGGCTCTATACACTCGGCATACAGAACTCTTGTAAACTGCTTCTCTCTGCTCCCAGGCTACAGCACTCCCATACAGTGTGTTTCATACACCTTGGTTACAGAACTGCTGTATAGTGCGTAGGCCTAACCCCCAGCCACAGAACTACTGCTAACTGTGTCTCTTCCACTCAGGCTACAGAACGCAGGTATACTGTGTCTCTCCACACCCAGGTTACACAACTCCCAGACGCTGGGTCTCCTACACTCAGGCTGCAGAACTCCCACAAATCATGTCTCTCTACACTCAGCATACAGAGCTCTTGTAAACTGCTACTCTCTACTCCCAGGCTACAGCAATGCTGTATATGGCGTCTGCCATTCGTGAGCTACTGAACTCCCATATAGTGCGTATGCCTAACCCCAAGCTACAGAACTCCCATAAGCTGACTCTTCCGCCCAAATGTTACAGAACGCCATTAACAGCACCTCTCTACACTCAGGATACAGAATTCTCGGTAACTGCGTCTGCTGCACTCAGGCTACAGAACGCAGGTATACTGCATCTCTCTACACCCAGGTTACAGAACTGCCCTAAGCTACCACTTCTACACTCTGGCTGCAGAACTCCCACAAACCATGGCTCTGTACACTCAGCATACAGAGCTCTTGTAAACTGCTTCTCTCTACTCCCAGGCTACAGCACTGCTCTATACTGCGTTTGCCATCTCGTGAGCTACTGAACTCCCATATAGTGCGTATGCCTAACCCCAAGCTACAGAACTCCCATAAGCTGTGTCTTCCAACCAAAGGTTACAGAACGCCCATTAACAGTGCCTCTCTACATTCAGGATACAGAATTCTCGCTAAGTGCATCTGCTGCACTCAGGCTACAGAACGCACGTATACAGTGTCTCTCTTCACCCAGGTTACAGAACTGCCCTAAGCTAAAACTGCTACACTCAGGCTGCAGAACTCTCACAAACCATGGCTCTCTACACTCAGCATACAGAACTCTTGTAAACTGCTTCTCTCTACTCCCAGGCTACAGCACTGCTGTATACTGCGTTTGCCATCTCGTGAGCTACTGAACTCCCATATAGTGCGTATGCCTAACTTAAGCTACAGAACTCCCGTAAGCTGTGTCTTTTACCTAAAGTTACAAAATGCCCATAAACAGCACTTCTCTACACTCAAGCTACAGAACTCCCGCAAGCCATGGCTCTATACACTCAGCATACAGAACTCTAGTAAACTGCTTCTCTCTGCTCTTAGGCTACAGCAGTCCCATACAGTGTGTTTCATACACCTTGGTTACAGAACTGCTGTATAGTGCGTGGCCTAACCCCAAGCCACAGAACTACCGCTAACAGCATCTCCTGCACTCAGGCTACAGAACGCAGGTATACTGCATCTCTCTACACCCAGGTTACAGAACTGCCCTAAGCTACCACTTCTATACTCTGGCTGCAGAACTACACAAACCATGGCTCTGTACACTCAGCATACAGAACACTTGTAAACTGCTTCTCTCTACTCCCAGGCTACAGCACTGCTGTATACTGCGTTTGCCAACTCGTGAGCTACTGAACTCCCATATAGTGCATATGCCTAACCCCAAGCTACAGAAGTCCCGTAAGCTGTGTCTTTTACCTAAAGTTACAAAATGCCCATTAACAGCACTACTCTACACTCAAGCTACAGAACTCCCGCAAGCCATGGCTCTATACACTCAGCATACAGAACTCTTGTAAACTGCTTCTCTCTGCTCCCAGGCTACAGCACTCCCATACAGTGTGTTTCATACACTTTGGTTACAGAACTGCTGTATAGTGCATAGGCCTAACCCCCAGCCACAGAGCTACCACTAACTGCGTCTCCTGCACTCAGGCTACAGAATGAAGGTATACTGTGTCTCTCCACACCGAGGTTACAGAACTCCCAAACGCTGCATCTCCTACAGTCAGGCTGCAGAATTCCCACACACCATGTCTCTCTACACTCAGCATACAGAACTCTTGTAAACTGCTTCTCTCTACTCCCAGGCTACAGCACTGCTGTAGACGGCATCTGCCAACCATGAGCTGCAGAACTCCCATATAGTGCGTATGCCTAACCCCAAGCTGCAGAACACCTGAAAGCTGTGTCTTCCCCCCTAAGGTTACAGAATGCCCATTAACAGCACTTCTTTATACTCAGGCTACAGAACTCCTTCTAACCGGGTCTCCTGAACTCAGGCTAAAGAACGCAGTTATACTGTGTCTCTCTACACCCAGGTTACAGAACTGCCCTAAGCTAAAACTGCTACACTCAGGCTGCAGAACTCCCACAAACCATGGCTCTGTACACTCAGCATACAGAACGCTTGTAAACTGCTTCTCTCTACTCCCAGGCTACAGCACTGCTGTATACTGCGTTTGCCAACTCGTGAGCTACTGAACTCCCATATAGTGCGTATGCCTAACCCCAAGCTACAGAAGTCCCGTAAGCTGTGTCTTTTACCTAAAGTTACAAAATGCCCATTAACAGCACTTCTCTACACTCAAGCTACAGAACTCCCGCAAGCCATGGCTCTATACACTCAGCATACAGAACTCTTGTAAACGGCTTCTCTCTGCTCCCAGGCTACAGCACTCCCATACAGTGTGTTTCATACACCTTGGTTACAGAACTGCTGTATAGTGCATAGGCCTAACCCCCAGCCACAGAGCTACCACTAACTGCGTCTCCTGCACTCAGGCTACAGAACGCAGGTATACTGTGTCTCTCCACACCCAGGTTACACAACTCCCAGACGCTGGGTCTCCTACACTCAGGCTGCAGAACTCCCACAAATCATGTCTCTCTACAAAGCATACAGAGCTCTTGTAAACTGCTTCTCTCTACTCCCAGGCTACAGCAATGCTGTATATGGCGTCTGCCATTCGTGAGCTACTGAACTCCCATATAGTGCGTATGCCTAACCCCAAGCTACAGAACTCCCATAAGCTGACTCTTCCGCCCAAATGTTACAGAACGCCATTAACAGCACCTCTCTACACTCAGGATACAGAATTCTCGGTAACTGCGTCTGCTGCACTCAGGCTACAGAACGCAGGTATACTGCATCTCTCTACACCCAGGTTACAGAACTGCCCTAAGCTACCACTTCTACACTCTGGCTGCAGAACTCCCACAAACCATGGCTCTTTACACTCAGAATACAGAGCTCTTGTAAACTGCTTCTCTCTACTCCCAGGCTACAGCACTGCTGTATACTGCGTTTGCCATCTCGTGAGCTACTGAACTCCCATATAGTGCGTATGCCTAACCCCAAGCTACAGAACTCCCATAAGCTGTGTCTTCCAACCAAAGGTTACAGAACGCCCATTAACAGTGCCTCTCTACATTCAGGATACAGAATTCTCGCTAAGTGCATCTGCTGCACTCAGGCTACAGAACGCACGTATACAGTGTCTCTCTTCACCCAGGTTACAGAACTGCCCCAAGCTAAAACTGCTACACTCAGGCTGCAGAACTCTCACAAACCATGGCTCTCTACACTCAGCATACAGAACTCTTGTAAACTGCTTCTCTCTACTCCCAGGCTACAGCAGTCCCATACAGTGTGTTTCATACACTTTGGTTACAGAACTGCTGTATAGTGCGTAGGCCTAACCCCAAGCCACAGAACTACTGCTAACTGCATCTCTTGCACTCAGGCTACAGAACGCAGGTATACTGTGTCTCTCCACACCCAGGTTACACAACTCCCAGACGCTGGGTCTCCTACACTCAGGCTGCAGAACTCCCACAAATCACGTCTCTCTACACTCAGCATACAGAGCTCTTGTAAACTGCTTCTCTCTACTCCCAGGCTACAGCAATGCTGTATATGGCGTCTGCCATTCGTGAGCTACTGAACTCCCATATAGTGCGTATGCCTAACCCCAAGCTACAGAACTCCCATAAGCTGACTCTTCCACCCAAATGTTACAGAACGCCATTAACAGCACCTCTCTACACTCAGGATACAGAATTCTCGGTAACTGCGTCTGCTGCACTCAGGCTACAGAATGCAGGTATACTGCATCTCTCTACACCCAGGTTACAGAATTGCCCTAAGCTACCACTTGAACATTCTGGCTGCAGAACTCCCACAAACCATGAATCTGTACACTCAGCATACAGAGCTCTTGTAAACTGCTTCTCTCTACTCCCAGGCTACAGCCGTCCCATACAGTGTGTTTCATACACCTCGGTTACAGAATTGCAGTATAGTGCGTGGCCTAACCCCAAGCCACAGAACTACCGCTAACAGCATCTCCTGCACTCAGGCTACAGAACGCAGGTATACTGCGTCTCTCCACACCCAGGTTACACAACTCCCAGACGCTGGGTCTCCTACACTCAGGCTGCAGAACTCCCACAAATCACGTCTCTCTACACTCAGCATACAGAGCTCTTGTAAACTGCTTCTCTCTACTCCCAGGCTACAAGCGCTGCTGTATATGGCGTCTGCCAACTCGTGAGCTACTGAACTCCCATATAGTGCGTATGCCTAACCCCAAGCTACAGAACTCCCATAAGCTAACTCTTCCACCCAAATGTTACAGAACGCCATTAACAGCACCTCTCTACACTCAGTATACAGAATTCTCGGTAACTGCGTCTGCTGCACTCAGGCTACAGAATGCAGGTATACTGCATCTCTCTACACCCAGGTTACAGAACTGCCCTAAGCTACCACTTCAACATTCTGGCTGCAGAACTCCCACAAACCATGGCTCTGTACACTCAGCATACAGAGCTCTTGTAAACTGCTTCTCTCTACTCCCAGGCTACAGCAGTCCCATACAGTGTGTTTCATATACCTCGGTTACAGAATTGCAGTATAGTGCGTGGCCTAACCCCAAGCCACAGAACTACCGCTAACAGCATCTCCTGCACTCAGGCTACAGAACGCAGGTATACTGCATCTCTCTACACCCAGGTTACAGAACTGCCCTAAGCTACCACTTCTATACTCTGGCTGCAGAACTCCCACAAACCATGGCTCTGTACACTCAGCATACAGAGCTCTTGTAAACCTCTTCTCTCTACACCCAGGATACAAGCGCTGCTGTATACTGCGTTTGCCAACTCGTGAGCTACTGAACTCCCATATAGTGCGTATGCCTAACCCCAAGCTACAGAACTCCCATAAGCTGTGTCTTCCAACCAAAAGTTACAGAACGCCCATTAACAGTGCCTCTCTACATTCAGGATACAGAATTCTCGCTAAGTGCATCTGCTGCACTCAGGCTACAGAACGCACGTATACAGTGTCTCTCTTCACCCAGGTTACAGAACTGCCCTAAGCTAAAACTGCTACACTCAGGCTGCAGAACTCTCACAAACCATGGCTCTGTACACTCAGCGTACAGAACTCTTGTAAACTGCTTCTCTCTACTCCCAGGCTACAGCACTGCTGTATACTGCGTTTGCCATCTCGTGAGCTACTGAACTCCCATATAGTGCGTATGCCTAACTTAAGCTACAGAACTCCCGTAAGCTGTGTCTTTTACCTAAAGTTACAAAATGCCCATTAACAGCACTACTCTACACTCAAGCTACAGAACTCCCGCAAGCCATGGCTCTATACACTAGGCATACAGAACTCTAGTAAACTGCTTCTCTCTGCTCTTAGGCTACAGCAGTCCCATACAGTGTATGAAAATACACCTTGGTTACAGAACTGCTGTATAGTGCGTGGCCTAACCCCAAGCCACAGAACTACCGCTAACAGCATCTCCTGCACTCAGGCTACAGAACGCAGGTATACTGCATCTCTCTACACCCAGGTTACAGAACTGCCCTAAGCTACCACTTCTATACTCTGGCTGCAGAACTACACAAACCATGGCTCTGTACACTCAGCATACAGAACACTTGTAAACTGCTTCTCTCTACTCCCAGGCTACAGCACTGCTGTATACTGCGTTTGCCAACTCGTGAGCTACTGAACTCCCATATAGTGCATATGCCTAACCCCAAGCTACAGAAGTCCCGTAAGCTGTGTCTTTTACCTAAAGTTACAAAATGCCCATTAACAGCACTACTCTACACTCAAGCTACAGAACTCCCGCAAGCCATGGCTCTATACACTCAGCATACAGAACTCTTGTAAACTGCTTCTCTCTGCTCCCAGGCTACAGCACTCCCATACAGTGTTTTTCATACACTTTGGTTACAGAAATGCCGTATAGTGCATAGGCCTAACCCCCAGCCACTGAGCTACCACTAACTGCGTCTCCTGCACTCAGGCTACAGAATGAAGGTATACTGTGTCTCTCCACACCGAGGTTACAGAACTCCCAAACGCTGCATCTCCTACAGTCAGGCTGCAGAATTCCCACACACCATGTCTCTCTACACTCAGCATACAGAACTCTTGTAAACTGCTTCTCTCTACTCCCAGGCTACAGCACTGCTGTAGACGGCATCTGCCAACCATGAGCTGCAGAACTCCCATATAGTGCGTATGCCTAACCCCAAGCTGCAGAACACCTGAAAGCTGTGTCTCCCCCCTAAGGTTACAGAATGCCCATTAACAGCACTTCTTTATACTCAGGCTACAGAACTCCTTCTAACCGGGTCTCCTGAACTCAGGCTAAAGAACGCAGTTATACTGTGTCTCTCTACACCCAGGTTACAGAACTGCCCTAAGCTAAAACTGCTACACTCAGGCTGCAGAACTCCCACAAACCATGGCTCTGTACACTCAGCATACAGAACGCTTGTAAACTGCTTCTCTCTACTCCCAGGCTACAGCACTGCTGTATACTGCGTTTGCCAACTCGTGAGCTACTGAACTCCCATATAGTGCGTATGCCTAACCCCAAGCTACAGAAGTCCCGTAAGCTGTGTCTTTTACCTAAAGTTACAAAATGCCCATTAACAGCACTTCTCTACACTCAAGCTACAGAACTCCCGCAAGCCATGGCTCTATACACTCAGCATACAGAACTCTTGTAAACTGCTTCTCTCTGCTCCCAGGCTACAGCACTCCCATACAGTGTGTTTCATACACCTTGGTTACAGAACTGCTGTATAGTGCATAGGCCTAACCCCCAGCCACAGAGCTACCACTAACTGCGTCTCCTGCACTCAGGCTACAGAACGCAGGTATACTGTGTCTCTCCACACCCAGGTTACACAACTCCCAGACGCTGGGTCTCCTACACTCAGGCTGCAGAACTCCCACAAATCATGTCTCTCTACAAAGCATACAGAGCTCTTGTAAACTGCTTCTCTCTACTCCCAGGCTACAGCAATGCTGTATATGGCGTCTGCCATTCGTGAGCTACTGAACTCCCATATAGTGCGTATGCCTAACCCCAAGCTACAGAACTCCCATAAGCTGACTCTTCCGCCCAAATGTTACAGAACGCCATTAACAGCACCTCTCTACACTCAGGATACAGAATTCTCGGTAACTGCGTCTGCTGCACTCAGGCTACAGAACGCAGGTATACTGCATCTCTCTACACCCAGGTTACAGAACTGCCCTAAGCTACCACTTCTACACTCTGGCTGCAGAACTCCCACAAACCATGGCTCTTTACACTCAGAATACAGAGCTCTTGTAAACTGCTTCTCTCTACTCCCAGGCTACAGCACTGCTGTATACTGCGTTTGCCATCTCGTGAGCTACTGAACTCCCATATAGTGCGTATGCCTAACCCCAAGCTACAGAACTCCCATAAGCTGTGTCTTCCAACCAAAGGTTACAGAACGCCCATTAACAGTGCCTCTCTACATTCAGGATACAGAATTCTCGCTAAGTGCATCTGCTGCACTCAGGCTACAGAACGCACGTATACAGTGTCTCTCTTCACCCAGGTTACAGAACTGCCCCAAGCTAAAACTGCTACACTCAGGCTGCAGAACTCTCACAAACCATGGCTCTCTACACTCAGCATACAGAACTCTTGTAAACTGCTTCTCTCTACTCCCAGGCTACAGCAGTCCCATACAGTGTGTTTCATACACTTTGGTTACAGAACTGCTGTATAGTGCGTAGGCCTAACCCCAAGCCACAGAACTACTGCTAACTGCATCTCTTGCACTCAGGCTACAGAACGCAGGTATACTGTGTCTCTCCACACCCAGGTTACACAACTCCCAGACGCTGGGTCTCCTACACTCAGGCTGCAGAACTCCCACAAATCACGTCTCTCTACACTCAGCATACAGAGCTCTTGTAAACTGCTTCTCTCTACTCCCAGGCTACAGCAATGCTGTATATGGCGTCTGCCATTCGTGAGCTACTGAACTCCCATATAGTGCGTATGCCTAACCCCAAGCTACAGAACTCCCATAAGCTGACTCTTCCACCCAAATGTTACAGAACGCCATTAACAGCACCTCTCTACACTCAGGATACAGAATTCTCGGTAACTGCGTCTGCTGCACTCAGGCTACAGAATGCAGGTATACTGCATCTCTCTACACCCAGGTTACAGAATTGCCCTAAGCTACCACTTGAACATTCTGGCTGCAGAACTCCCACAAACCATGAATCTGTACACTCAGCATACAGAGCTCTTGTAAACTGCTTCTCTCTACTCCCAGGCTACAGCAGTCCCATACAGTGTGTTTCATACACCTCGGTTACAGAATTGCAGTATAGTGCGTGGCCTAACCCCAAACCACAGAACTACCGCTAACAGCATCTCCTGCACTCAGGCTACAGAACGCAGGTATACTGTGTCTCTCCACACCCAGGTTACACAACTCCCAGACGCTGGGTCTCCTACACTCAGGCTGCAGAACTCCCACAAATCACGTCTCTCTACACTCAGCATACAGAGCTCTTGTAAACTGCTTCTCTCTACTCCCAGGCTACAAGCGCTGCTGTATATGGCGTCTGCCAACTCGTGAGCTACTGAACTCCCATATAGTGCGTATGCCTAACCCCAAGCTACAGAACTCCCATAAGCTAACTCTTCCACCCAAATGTTACAGAACGCCATTAACAGCACCTCTCTACACTCAGTATACAGAATTCTCGGTAACTGCGTCTGCTGCACTCAGGCTACAGAATGCAGGTATACTGCATCTCTCTACACCCAGGTTACAGAACTGCCCTAAGCTACCACTTCAACATTCTGGCTGCAGAACTCCCACAAACCATGGCTCTGTACACTCAGCATACAGAGCTCTTGTAAACTGCTTCTCTCTACTCCCAGGCTACAGCAGTCCCATACAGTGTGTTTCATATACCTCGGTTACAGAATTGCAGTATAGTGCGTGGCCTAACCCCAAGCCACAGAACTACCGCTAACAGCATCTCCTGCACTCAGGCTACAGAACGCAGGTATACTGCATCTCTCTACACCCAGGTTACAGAACTGCCCTAAGCTACCACTTCTATACTCTGGCTGCAGAACTCCCACAAACCATGGCTCTGTACACTCAGCATACAGAGCTCTTGTAAACTGCTTCTCTCTACTCCCAGGCTACAGCAGTCCCATACAGTGTGTTTCATATACCTCGGTTACAGAATTGCAGTATAGTGCGTGGCCTAACCCCAAGCCACAGAACTACCGCTAACAGCATCTCCTGCACTCAGGCTACAGAACGCAGGTATACTGCATCTCTCTACACCCAGGTTACAGAACTGCCCTAAGCTACCACTTCTATACTCTGGCTGCAGAACTCCCACAAACCATGGCTCTGTACACTCAGCATACAGAGCTCTTGTAAACCTCTTCTCTCTACACCCAGGATACAAGCGCTGCTGTATACTGCGTTTGCCAACTCGTGAGCTACTGAACTCCCATATAGTGCGTATGCCTAACCCCAAGCTACAGAACTCCCATAAGCTGTGTCTTCCAACCAAAAGTTACAGAACGCCCATTAACAGTGCCTCTCTACATTCAGGATACAGAATTCTCGCTAAGTGCATCTGCTGCACTCAGGCTACAGAACGCACGTATACAGTGTCTCTCTTCACCCAGGTTACAGAACTGCCCTAAGCTAAAACTGCTACACTCAGGCTGCAGAACTCTCACAAACCATGGCTCTCTACACTCAGCATACAGAACTCTTGTAAACTGCTTCTCTCTACTCCCAGGCTACAGCACTGCTGTATACTGCGTTTGCCATCTCGTGAGCTACTGAACTCCCATATAGTGCGTATGCCTAACTTAAGCTACAGAACTCCCGTAAGCTGTGTCTTTTACCTAAAGTTACAAAATGCCCATTAACAGCACTACTCTACACTCAAGCTACAGAACTCCCGCAAGCCATGGCTCTATACACTAGGCATACAGAACTCTAGTAAACTGCTTCTCTCTGCTCTTAGGCTACAGCAGTCCCATACAGTGTATGAAAATACACCTTGGTTACAGAACTGCTGTATAGTGCATGGCCTAACCCCAAGCCACAGAACTACCGCTAACAGCATCTCCTGCACTCAGGCTACAGAACGCAGGTATACTGCATCTCTCTACACCCAGGTTACAGAACTGCCCTAAGCTACCACTTCTATACCTGGCTGCAGAACTACACAAACCATGGCTCTGTACACTCAGCATACAGAACACTTGTAAACTGCTTCTCTCTACTCCCAGGCTACAGCACTGCTGTATACTGCGTTTGCCAACTCGTGAGCTACTGAACTCCCATATAGTGCATATGCCTAACCCCAAGCTACAGAAGTCCCGTAAGCTGTGTCTTTTACCTAAAGTTACAAAATGCCCATTAACAGCACTACTCTACACTCAAGCTACAGAACTCCCGCAAGCCATGGCTCTATACACTCAGCATACAGAACTCTTGTAAACTGCTTCTCTCTGCTCCCAGGCTACAGCACTCCCATACAGTGTGTTTCATACACTTTGGTTACAGAAATGCCGTATAGTGCATAGGCCTAACCCCCAGCCACTGAGCTACCACTAACTGCGTCTCCTGCACTCAGGCTACAGAATGAAGGTATACTGTGTCTCTCCACACCGAGGTTACAGAACTCCCAAACGCTGCATCTCCTACAGTCAGGCTGCAGAATTCCCACACACCATGTCTCTCTACACTCAGCATACAGAACTCTTGTAAACTGCTTCTCTCTACTCCCAGGCTACAGCACTGCTGTAGACGGCATCTGCCAACCATGAGCTGCAGAACTCCCATATAGTGCGTATGCCTAACCCCAAGCTGCAGAACACCTGAAAGCTGTGTCTTCCCCCCTAAGGTTACAGAATGCCCATTAACAGCACTTCTTTATACTCAGGCTACAGAACTCCTTCTAACCGGGTCTCCTGAACTCAGGCTAAAGAACGCAGTTATACTGTGTCTCTCTACACCCAGGTTACAGAACTGCCCTAAGCTAAAACTGCTACACTCAGGCTGCAGAACTCCCACAAACCATGGCTCTGTACACTCAGCATACAGAACGCTTGTAAACTGCTTCTCTCTACTCCCAGGCTACAGCACTGCTGTATACTGCGTTTGCCAACTCGTGAGCTACTGAACTCCCATATAGTGCGTATGCCTAACCCCAAGCTACAGAAGTCCCGTAAGCTGTGTCTTTTACCTAAAGTTACAAAATGCCCATTAACAGCACTTCTCTACACTCAAGCTACAGAACTCCCGCAAGCCATGGCTCTATACACTCAGCATACAGAACTCTTGTAAACTGCTTCTCTCTGCTCCCAGGCTACAGCACTCCCATACAGTGTGTTTCATACACCTTGGTTACAGAACTGCTGTATAGTGCATAGGCCTAACCCCCAGCCACAGAGCTACCACTAACTGCGTCTCCTGCACTCAGGCTACAGAACGCAGGTATACTGTGTCTCTCCACACCCAGGTTACACAACTCCCAGACGCTGGGTCTCCTACACTCAGGCTGCAGAACTCCCACAAATCATGTCTCTCTACAAAGCATACAGAGCTCTTGTAAACTGCTTCTCTCTACTCCCAGGCTACAGCAATGCTGTATATGGCGTCTGCCATTCGTGAGCTACTGAACTCCCATATAGTGCGTATGCCTAACCCCAAGCTACAGAACTCCCATAAGCTGACTCTTCCGCCCAAATGTTACAGAACGCCATTAACAGCACCTCTCTACACTCAGGATACAGAATTCTCGGTAACTGCGTCTGCTGCACTCAGGCTACAGAACGCAGGTATACTGCATCTCTCTACACCCAGGTTACAGAACTGCCCTAAGCTACCACTTCTACACTCTGGCTGCAGAACTCCCACAAACCATGGCTCTTTACACTCAGAATACAGAGCTCTTGTAAACTGCTTCTCTCTACTCCCAGGCTACAGCACTGCTGTATACTGCGTTTGCCATCTCGTGAGCTACTGAACTCCCATATAGTGCGTATGCCTAACCCCAAGCTACAGAACTCCCATAAGCTGTGTCTTCCAACCAAAGGTTACAGAACGCCCATTAACAGTGCCTCTCTACATTCAGGATACAGAATTCTCGCTAAGTGCATCTGCTGCACTCAGGCTACAGAACGCACGTATACAGTGTCTCTCTTCACCCAGGTTACAGAACTGCCCCAAGCTAAAACTGCTACACTCAGGCTGCAGAACTCTCACAAACCATGGCTCTCTACACTCAGCATACAGAACTCTTGTAAACTGCTTCTCTCTACTCCCAGGCTACAGCAGTCCCATACAGTGTGTTTCATACACTTTGGTTACAGAACTGCTGTATAGTGCGTAGGCCTAACCCCAAGCCACAGAACTACTGCTAACTGCATCTCTTGCACTCAGGCTACAGAACGCAGGTATACTGTGTCTCTCCACACCCAGGTTACACAACTCCCAGACGCTGGGTCTCCTACACTCAGGCTGCAGAACTCCCACAAATCACGTCTCTCTACACTCAGCATACAGAGCTCTTGTAAACTGCTTCTCTCTACTCCCAGGCTACAGCAATGCTGTATATGGCGTCTGCCATTCGTGAGCTACTGAACTCCCATATAGTGCGTATGCCTAACCCCAAGCTACAGAACTCCCATAAGCTGACTCTTCCACCCAAATGTTACAGAACGCCATTAACAGCACCTCTCTACACTCAGGATACAGAATTCTCGGTAACTGCGTCTGCTGCACTCAGGCTACAGAATGCAGGTATACTGCATCTCTCTACACCCAGGTTACAGAATTGCCCTAAGCTACCACTTGAACATTCTGGCTGCAGAACTCCCACAAACCATGAATCTGTACACTCAGCATACAGAGCTCTTGTAAACTGCTTCTCTCTACTCCCAGGCTACAGCAGTCCCATACAGTGTGTTTCATACACCTCGGTTACAGAATTGCAGTATAGTGCGTGGCCTAACCCCAAACCACAGAACTACCGCTAACAGCATCTCCTGCACTCAGGCTACAGAACGCAGGTATACTGTGTCTCTCCACACCCAGGTTACACAACTCCCAGACGCTGGGTCTCCTACACTCAGGCTGCAGAACTCCCACAAATCACGTCTCTCTACACTCAGCATACAGAGCTCTTGTAAACTGCTTCTCTCTACTCCCAGGCTACAAGCGCTGCTGTATATGGCGTCTGCCAACTCGTGAGCTACTGAACTCCCATATAGTGCGTATGCCTAACCCCAAGCTACAGAACTCCCATAAGCTAACTCTTCCACCCAAATGTTACAGAACGCCATTAACAGCACCTCTCTACACTCAGTATACAGAATTCTCGGTAACTGCGTCTGCTGCACTCAGGCTACAGAATGCAGGTATACTGCATCTCTCTACACCCAGGTTACAGAACTGCCCTAAGCTACCACTTCAACATTCTGGCTGCAGAACTCCCACAAACCATGGCTCTGTACACTCAGCATACAGAGCTTTTGTAAACTGCTTCTCTCTACTCCCAGGCTACAGCAGTCCCATACAGTGTGTTTCATATACCTCGGTTACAGAATTGCAGTATAGTGCGTGGCCTAACCCCAAGCCACAGAACTACCGCTAACAGCATCTCCTGCACTCAGGCTACAGAACGCAGGTATACTGCATCTCTCTACACCCAGGTTACAGAACTGCCCTAAGCTACCACTTCTATACTCTGGCTGCAGAACTCCCACAAACCATGGCTCTGTACACTCAGCATACAGAGCTCTTGTAAACTGCTTCTCTCTACTCCCAGGCTACAGCAGTCCCATACAGTGTGTTTCATATACCTCGGTTACAGAATTGCAGTATAGTGCGTGGCCTAACCCCAAGCCACAGAACTACCGCTAACAGCATCTCCTGCACTCAGGCTACAGAACGCAGGTATACTGCATCTCTCTACACCCAGGTTACAGAACTGCCCTAAGCTACCACTTCTATACTCTGGCTGCAGAACTCCCACAAACCATGGCTCTGTACACTCAGCATACAGAGCTCTTGTAAACCTCTTCTCTCTACACCCAGGATACAAGCGCTGCTGTATACTGCGTTTGCCAACTCGTGAGCTACTGAACTCCCATATAGTGCGTATGCCTAACCCCAAGCTACAGAACTCCCATAAGCTGTGTCTTCCAACCAAAAGTTACAGAACGCCCATTAACAGTGCCTCTCTACATTCAGGATACAGAATTCTCGCTAAGTGCATCTGCTGCACTCAGGCTACAGAACGCACGTATACAGTGTCTCTCTTCACCCAGGTTACAGAACTGCCCTAAGCTAAAACTGCTACACTCAGGCTGCAGAACTCTCACAAACCATGGCTCTCTACACTCAGCATACAGAACTCTTGTAAACTGCTTCTCTCTACTCCCAGGCTACAGCACTGCTGTATACTGCGTTTGCCATCTCGTGAGCTACTGAACTCCCATATAGTGCGTATGCCTAACTTAAGCTACAGAACTCCCGTAAGCTGTGTCTTTTACCTAAAGTTACAAAATGCCCATTAACAGCACTACTCTACACTCAAGCTACAGAACTCCCGCAAGCCATGGCTCTATACACTAGGCATACAGAACTCTAGTAAACTGCTTCTCTCTGCTCTTAGGCTACAGCAGTCCCATACAGTGTATGAAAATACACCTTGGTTACAGAACTGCTGTATAGTGCGTGGCCTAACCCCAAGCCACAGAACTACCGCTAACAGCATCTCCTGCACTCAGGCTACAGAACGCAGGTATACTGCATCTCTCTACACCCAGGTTACAGAACTGCCCTAAGCTACCACTTCTATACTCTGGCTGCAGAACTACACAAACCATGGCTCTGTACACTCAGCATACAGAACACTTGTAAACTGCTTCTCTCTACTCCCAGGCTACAGCACTGCTGTATACTGCGTTTGCCAACTCGTGAGCTACTGAACTCCCATATAGTGCATATGCCTAACCCCAAGCTACAGAAGTCCCGTAAGCTGTGTCTTTTACCTAAAGTTACAAAATGCCCATTAACAGCACTACTCTACACTCAAGCTACAGAACTCCCGCAAGCCATGGCTCTATACACTCAGCATACAGAACTCTTGTAAACTGCTTCTCTCTGCTCCCAGGCTACAGCACTCCCATACAGTGTGTTTCATACACTTTGGTTACAGAAATGCCGTATAGTGCATAGGCCTAACCCCCAGCCACTGAGCTACCACTAACTGCGTCTCCTGCACTCAGGCTACAGAATGAAGGTATACTGTGTCTCTCCACACCGAGGTTACAGAACTCCCAAACGCTGCATCTCCTACAGTCAGGCTGCAGAATTCCCACACACCATGTCTCTCTACACTCAGCATACAGAACTCTTGTAAACTGCTTCTCTCTACTCCCAGGCTACAGCACTGCTGTAGACGGCATCTGCCAACCATGAGCTGCAGAACTCCCATATAGTGCGTATGCCTAACCCCAAGCTGCAGAACACCTGAAAGCTGTGTCTTCCCCCCTAAGGTTACAGAATGCCCATTAACAGCACTTCTTTATACTCAGGCTACAGAACTCCTTCTAACCGGGTCTCCTGAACTCAGGCTAAAGAACGCAGTTATACTGTGTCTCTCTACACCCAGGTTACAGAACTGCCCTAAGCTAAAACTGCTACACTCAGGCTGCAGAACTCCCACAAACCATGGCTCTGTACACTCAGCATACAGAACGCTTGTAAACTGCTTCTCTCTACTCCCAGGCTACAGCACTGCTGTATACTGCGTTGGCCATCTCGTGAGCTACTGAACTCCCATATAGTGCGTATGCCTAACCCCAAGCTACAGAAGTCCCGTAAGCTGTGTCTTTTACCTAAAGTTACAAAATGCCCATTAACAGCACTTCTCTACACTCAAGCTACAGAACTCCCGCAAGCCATGGCTCTATACACTCAGCATACAGAACTCTTGTAAACTGCTTCTCTCTGCTCCCAGGCTACAGCACTCCCATACAGTGTGTTTCATACACCTTGGTTACAGAACTGCTGTATAGTGCATAGGCCTAACCCCCAGCCACAGAGCTACCACTAACTGCGTCTCCTGCACTCAGGCTACAGAACGCAGGTATACTGTGTCTCTCCACACCCAGGTTACACAACTCCCAGACGCTGGGTCTCCTACACTCAGGCTGCAGAACTCCCACAAATCATGTCTCTCTACAAAGCATACAGAGCTCTTGTAAACTGCTTCTCTCTACTCCCAGGCTACAGCAATGCTGTATATGGCGTCTGCCATTCGTGAGCTACTGAACTCCCATATAGTGCGTATGCCTAACCCCAAGCTACAGAACTCCCATAAGCTGACTCTTCCGCCCAAATGTTACAGAACGCCATTAACAGCACCTCTCTACACTGAGGATACAGAATTCTCGGTAACTGCGTCTGCTGCACTCAGGCTACAGAACGCAGGTATACTGCATCTCTCTACACCCAGGTTACAGAACTGCCCTAAGCTACCACTTCTACACTCTGGCTGCAGAACTCCCACAAACCATGGCTCTGTACACTCAGCATACAGAGCTCTTGTAAACTGCTTCTCTCTACTCCCAGGCTACAGCACTGCTCTATACTGCGTTTGCCATCTCGTGAGCTACTGAACTCCCATATAGTGCGTATGCCTAACCCCAAGCTACAGAACTCCCATAAGCTGTGTCTTCCAACCAAAGGTTACAGAACGCCCATTAACAGTGCCTCTCTACATTCAGGATACAGAATTCTCGCTAAGTGCATCTGCTGCACTCAGGCTACAGAACGCACGTATACAGTGTCTCTCTTCACCCAGGTTACAGAACTGCCCCAAGCTAAAACTGCTACACTCAGGCTGCAGAACTCTCACAAACCATGGCTCTCTACACTCAGGATACAGAACTCTTGTAAACTGCTTCTCTCTACTCCCAGGCTACAGCAGTCCCATACAGTGTGTTTCATACACTTTGGTTACAGAACTGCTGTATAGTGCGTAGGCCTAACCCCAAGCCACAGAACTACTGCTAACTGTGTCTCTTGCACTCAGGCTACAGAACGCAGGTATACTGTGTCTCTCCACACCCAGGTTACACAACTCCCAGACGCTGGGTCTCCTACACTCAGGCTGCAGAACTCCCACAAATCACGTCTCTCTACACTCAGCATACAGAGCTCTTGTAAACTGCTTCGCTCTACTCCCAGGCTACAGCAATGCTGTATATGGCTTCTGCCATTCGTGAGCTACTGAACTCCCATATAGTGCGTATGCCTAACCCCAAGCTACAGAACTCCCATAAGCTGACTCTTCCACCCAAATGTTACGGAACGCCATTAACAGCACCTCTCTACACTCAGGATACAGAATTCTCGGTAACTGCGTCTGCTGCACTCAGGCTACAGAATGCAGGTATACTGCATCTCTCTACACCCAGGTTACAGAATTGCCCTAAGCTACCACTTGAACATTCTGGCTGCAGAACTCCCACAAACCATGAATCTGTACACTCAGCATACAGAGCTCTTGTAAACTGCTTCTCTCTACTCCCAGGCTACAGCAGTCCCATACAGTGTGTTTCATACACCTCGGTTACAGAATTGCAGTATAGTGCGTGGCCTAACCCCAAGCCACAGAACTACCGCTAACAGCATCTCCTGCACTCAGGCTACAGAACGCAGGTATACTGTGTCTCTCCACACCCAGGTTACACAACTCCCAGACGCTGGGTCTCCTACACTCAGGCTGCAGAACTCCCACAAATCACGTCTCTCTACACTCAGCATACAGAGCTCTTGTAAACTGCTTCTCTCTACTCCCAGGCTACAAGCGCTGCTGTATATGGCGTCTGCCAACTCGTGAGCTACTGAACTCCCATATAGTGCGTATGCCTAACCCCAAGCTACAGAACTCCCATAAGCTAACTCTTCCACCCAAATGTTACAGAACGCCATTAACAGCACCTCTCTACACTCAGTATACAGAATTCTCGGTAACTGCGTCTGCTGCACTCAGGCTACAGAATGCAGGTATACTGCATCTCTCTACACCCAGGTTACAGAACTGCCCTAAGCTACCACTTCAACATTCTGGCTGCAGAACTCCCACAAACCATGGCTCTGTACACTCAGCATACAGAGCTCTTGTAAACTGCTTCTCTCTACTCCCAGGCTACAGCAGTCCCATACAGTGTGTTTCATATACCTCGGTTACAGAATTGCAGTATAGTGCGTGGCCTAACCCCAAGCCACAGAACTACCGCTAACAGCATCTCCTGCACTCAGGCTACAGAACGCAGGTATACTGCATCTCTCTACACCCAGGTTACAGAACTGCCCTAAGCTACCACTTCTATACTCTGGCTGCAGAACTCCCACAAACCATGGCTCTGTACACTCAGCATACAGAGCTCTTGTAAACCTCTTCTCTCTACACCCAGGATACAAGCGCTGCTGTATACTGCGTTTGCCAACTCGTGAGCTACTGAACTCCCATATAGTGCGTATGCCTAACCCCAAGCTACAGAACTCCCATAAGCTGTGTCTTCCAACCAAAAGTTACAGAACGCCCATTAACAGTGCCTCTCTACATTCAGGATACAGAATTCTCGCTAAGTGCATCTGCTGCACTCAGGCTACAGAACGCACGTATACAGTGTCTCTCTTCACCCAGGTTACAGAACTGCCCTAAGCTAAAACTGCTACACTCAGGCTGCAGAACTCTCACAAACCATGGCTCTGTACACTCAGCATACAGAACTCTTGTAAACTGCTTCTCTCTACTCCCAGGCTACAGCACTGCTGTATACTGCGTTTGCCATCTCGTGAGCTACTGAACTCCCATATAGTGCGTATGCCTAACTTAAGCTACAGAACTCCCGTAAGCTGTGTCTTTTACCTAAAGTTACAAAATGCCCATTAACAGCACTTCTCTACACTCAAGCTACAGAACTCCCGCAAGCCATGGCTCTACACACTCAGCATACAGAACTCTAGTAAACTGCTTCTCTCTGCTCTTAGGCTACAGCAGTTCCATACAGTGTGTTTCATACACCTTGGTTACAGAACTGCTGTATAGTGCGTGGCCTAACCCCAAGCCACAGAACTACCGCTTAGAGCATCTCCTGCACTCAGGCTACAGAACGCAGGTATACTGCATCTCTCTACACCCAGGTTACAGAACTGCCCTAAGCTACCACTTCTATACTCTGGCTGCAGAACTCCCACAAACCATGGCTCTGTACACTCAGCATACAGAACGCTTGTAAACTGCTTCTCTCTACTCCCAGGCTACAGCACTGCTGTATACTGCGTTGGCCATCTCGTGAGCTACTGAACTCCCATATAGTGCGTATGCCTAACCCCAAGCTACAGAAGTCCCGTAAGCTGTGTCTTTTACCTAAAGTTACAAAATGCCCATTAACAGCACTTCTCTACACTCAAGCTACAGAACTCCCGCAAGTCATGGCTCTATACACTCAGCATACAGAACTCTTGTAAACTGCTTCTCTCTGCTCCCAGGCTACAGCACTCCCATACAGTGTGTTTCATACACTTTGGTTACAGAAATGCCGTATAGTGCATAGGCCTAACCCCCAGCCACAGAGCTACCACTAACTGCGTCTCCTGCACTCAGGCTACAGAATGAAGGTATACTGTGTCTCTCCACACCGAGGTTACAGAACTCCCAAACGCTGCATCTCCTACAGTCAGGCTGCAGAATTCCCACACACCATGTCTCTCTACACTCAGCATACAGAACTCTTGTAAACTGCTTCTCTCTACTCCCAGGCTACAGCACTGCTGTAGACGGCATCTGCCAACCATGAGCTGCAGAACTCCCATATAGTGCGTATGCCTAACCCCAAGCTGCAGAACACCTGAAAGCTGTGTCTTCCCCCCTAAGGTTACAGAATGCCCATTAACAGCACTTCTTTATACTCAGGCTACAGAACTCCTTCTAACCGGGTCTCCTGAACTCAGGCTAAAGAACGCAGTTATACTGTGTCTCTCTACACCCAGGTTACAGAACTGCCCTAAGCTAAAACTGCTACACTCAGGCTGCAGAACTCCCACAAACCATGGCTCTGTACACTCAGCATACAGAACGCTTGTAAACTGCTTCTCTCTACTCCCAGGCTACAGCACTGCTGTATACTGCGTTTGCCAACTCGTGAGCTACTGAACTCCCATATAGTGCGTATGCCTAACCCCAAGCTACAGAAGTCCCGTAAGCTGTGTCTTTTACCTAAAGTTACAAAATGCCCATTAACAGCACTTCTCTACACTCAAGCTACAGAACTCCCGCAAGCCATGGCTCTATACACTCAGCATACAGAACTCTTGTAAACTGCTTCTCTCTGCTCCCAGGCTACAGCACTCCCATACAGTGTGTTTCATACACCTTGGTTACAGAACTGCTGTATAGTGCATAGGCCTAACCCCCAGCCACAGAGCTACCACTAACTGCGTCTCCTGCACTCAGGCTACAGAACGCAGGTATACTGTGTCTCTCCACACCCAGGTTACACAACTCCCAGACGCTGGGTCTCCTACACTCAGGCTGCAGAACTCCCACAAATCATGTCTCTCTACAAAGCATACAGAGCTCTTGTAAACTGCTTCTCTCTACTCCCAGGCTACAGCAATGCTGTATATGGCGTCTGCCATTCGTGAGCTACTGAACTCCCATATAGTGCGTATGCCTAACCCCAAGCTACAGAACTCCCATAAGCTGACTCTTCCGCCCAAATGTTACAGAACGCCATTAACAGCACCTCTCTACACTCAGGATACAGAATTCTCGGTAACTGCGTCTGCTGCACTCAGGCTACAGAACGCAGGTATACTGCATCTCTCTACACCCAGGTTACAGAACTGCCCTAAGCTACCACTTCTACACTCTGGCTGCAGAACTCCCACAAACCATGGCTCTGTACACTCAGAATACAGAGCTCTTGTAAACTGCTTCTCTCTACTCCCAGGCTACAGCACTGCTCTATACTGCGTTTGCCATCTCGTGAGCTACTGAACTCCCATATAGTGCGTATGCCTAACCCCAAGCTACAGAACTCCCATAAGCTGTGTCTTCCAACCAAAGGTTACAGAACGCCCATTAACAGTGCCTCTCTACATTCAGGATACAGAATTCTCGCTAAGTGCATCTGCTGCACTCAGGCTACAGAACGCACGTATACAGTGTCTCTCTTCACCCAGGTTACAGAACTGCCCCAAGCTAAAACTGCTACACTCAGGCTGCAGAACTCTCACAAACCATGGCTCTCTACACTCAGCACACAGAACTCTTGTAAACTGCTTCTCTCTACTCCCAGGCTACAGCAGTCCCATACAGTGTGTTTCATACACTTTGGTTACAGAACTGCTTTATAGTGCGTAGGCCTAACCCCAAGCCACAGAACTACTGCTAACTGCATCTCTTGCACTCAGGCTACAGAACGCAGGTATACTGTGTCTCTCCACACCCAGGTTACACAACTCCCAGACGCTGGGTCTCCTACACTCAGGCTGCAGAACTCCCACAAATCACGTCTCTCTACACTCAGCATACAGAGCTCTTGTAAACTGCTTCTCTCTACTCCCAGGCTACAGCAATGCTGTATATGGCGTCTGCCATTCGTGAGCTACTGAACTCCCATATAGTGCGTATGCCTAACCCCAAGCTACAGAACTCCCATAAGCTGACTCTTCCACCCAAATGTTACAGAACGCCATTAACAGCACCTCTCTACACTCAGGATACAGAATTCTCGGTAACTGCGTCTGCTGCACTCAGGCTACAGAATGCAGGTATACTGCATCTCTCTACACCCAGGTTACAGAATTGCCCTAAGCTACCACTTGAACATTCTGGCTGCAGAACTCCCACAAACCATGAATCTGTACACTCAGCATACAGAGCTCTTGTAAACTGCTTCTCTCTACTCCCAGGCTACAGCAGTCCCATACAGTGTGTTTCATACACCTCGGTTACAGAATTGCAGTATAGTGCGTGGCCTAACCCCAAGCCACAGAACTACCGCTAACAGCATCTCCTGCACTCAGGCTACAGAATGCAGGTATACTGTGTCTCTCCACACCCAGGTTACACAACTCCCAGACGCTGGGTCTCCTACACTCAGGCTGCAGAACTCCCACAAATCACGTCTCTCTACACTCAGCATACAGAGCTCTTGTAAACTGCTTCTCTCTACTCCCAGGCTACAAGCGCTGCTGTATATGGCGTCTGCCAACTCGTGAGCTACTGAACTCCCATATAGTGCGTATGCCTAACCCCAAGCTACAGAACTCCCATAAGCTAACTCTTCCACCCAAATGTTACAGAACGCCATTAACAGCACCTCTCTACACTCAGTATACAGAATTCTCGGTAACTGCGTCTGCTGCACTCAGGCTACAGAATGCAGGTATACTGCATCTCTCTACACCCAGGTTACAGAACTGCCCTAAGCTACCACTTCAACATTCTGGCTGCAGAACTCCCACAAACCATGGCTCTGTACACTCAGCATACAGAGCTCTTGTAAACTGCTTCTCTCTACTCCCAGGCTACAGCAGTCCCATACAGTGTGTTTCATATACCTCGGTTACAGAATTGCAGTATAGTGCGTGGCCTAACCCCAAGCCACAGAACTACCGCTAACAGCATCTCCTGCACTCAGGCTACAGAACGCAGGTATACTGCATCTCTCTACACCCAGGTTACAGAACTGCCCTAAGCTACCACTTCTATACTCTGGCTGCAGAACTCCCACAAACCATGGCTCTGTACACTCAGCATACAGAGCTCTTGTAAACCTCTTCTCTCTACACCCAGGATACAAGCGCTGCTGTATACTGCGTTTGCCAACTCGTGAGCTACTGAACTCCCATATAGTGCGTATGCCTAACCCCAAGCTACAGAACTCCCATAAGCTGTGTCTTCCAACCAAAAGTTACAGAACGCCCATTAACAGTGCCTCTCTACATTCAGGATACAGAATTCTCGCTAAGTGCATCTGCTGCACTCAGGCTACAGAACGCACGTATACAGTGTCTCTCTTCACCCAGGTTACAGAACTGCCCTAAGCTAAAACTGCTACACTCAGGCTGCAGAACTCTCACAAACCATGGCTCTCTACACTCAGCATACAGAACTCTTGTAAACTGCTTCTCTCTACTCCCAGGCTACAGCACTGCTGTATACTGCGTTTGCCATCTCGTGAGCTACTGAACTCCCATATAGTGCGTATGCCTAACTTAAGCTACAGAACTCCCGTAAGCTGTGTCTTTTACCTAAAGTTACAAAATGCCCATTAACAGCACTTCTCTACACTCAAGCTACAGAACTCCCGCAAGCCATGGCTCTATACACTCAGCATACAGAACTCTAGTAAACTGCTTCTCTCTGCTCTTAGGCTACAGCAGTCCCATACAGTGTGTTTCATACACCTTGGTTACAGAACTGCTGTATAGTGCGTGGCCTAACCCCAAGCCACAGAACTACCGCTTAGAGCATCTCCTGCACTCAGGCTACAGAACGCAGGTATACTGCATCTCTCTACACCCAGGTTACAGAACTGCCCTAAGCTACCACTTCTATACTCTGGCTGCAGAACTACACAAACCATGGCTCTGTACACTCAGCATACAGAACACTTGTAAACTGCTTCTCTCTACTCCCAGGCTACAGCACTGCTGTATACTGCGTTTGCCAACTCGTGAGCTACTGAACTCCCATATAGTGCATATGCCTAACCCCAAGCTACAGAAGTCCCGTAAGCTGTGTCTTTTACCTAAAGTTACAAAATGCCCATTAACAGCACTACTCTACACTCAAGCTACAGAACTCCCGCAAGCCATGGCTCTATACACTCAGCATACAGAACTCTTGTAAACTGCTTCTCTCTGCTCCCAGGCTACAGCACTCCCATACAGTGTGTTTCATACACTTTGGTTACAGAAATGCCGTATAGTGCATAGGCCTAACCCCCAGCCACTGAGCTACCACTAACTGCGTCTCCTGCACTCAGGCTACAGAATGAAGGTATACTGTGTCTCTCCACACCGAGGTTACAGAACTCCCAAACGCTGCATCTCCTACAGTCAGGCTGCAGAATTCCCACACACCATGTCTCTCTACACTCAGCATACAGAACTCTTGTAAACTGCTTCTCTCTACTCCCAGGCTACAGCACTGCTGTAGACGGCATCTGCCAACCATGAGCTGCAGAACTCCCATATAGTGCGTATGCCTAACCCCAAGCTGCAGAACACCTGAAAGCTGTGTCTTCCCCCCTAAGGTTACAGAATGCCCATTAACAGCACTTCTTTATACTCAGGCTACAGAACTCCTTCTAACCGGGTCTCCTGAACTCAGGCTAAAGAACGCAGTTATACTGTGTCTCTCTACACCCAGGTTACAGAACTGCCCTAAGCTAAAACTGCTACACTCAGGCTGCAGAACTCCCACAAACCATGGCTCTGTACACTCAGCATACAGAACGCTTGTAAACTGCTTCTCTCTACTCCCAGGCTACAGCACTGCTGTATACTGCGTTGGCCATCTCGTGAGCTACTGAACTCCCATATAGTGCGTATGCCTAACCCCAAGCTACAGAAGTCCCGTAAGCTGTGTCTTTTACCTAAAGTTACAAAATGCCCATTAACAGCACTTCTCTACACTCAAGCTACAGAACTCCCGCAAGCCATGGCTCTATACACTCAGCATACAGAACTCTTGTAAACTGCTTCTCTCTGCTCCCAGGCTACAGCACTCCCATACAGTGTGTTTCATACACCTTGGTTACAGAACTGCTGTATAGTGCATAGGCCTAACCCCCAGCCACAGAGCTACCACTAACTGCATCTCCTGCACTCAGGCTACAGAACGCAGGTATACTGTGTCTCTCCACACCCAGGTTACACAACTCCCAGACGCTGGGTCTCCTACACTCAGGCTGCAGAACTCCCACAAATCATGTCTCTCTACAAAGCATACAGAGCTCTTGTAAACTGCTTCTCTCTACTCCCAGGCTACAGCAATGCTGTATATGGCGTCTGCCATTCGTGAGCTACTGAACTCCCATATAGTGCGTATGCCTAACCCCAAGCTACAGAACTCCCATAAGCTGACTCTTCCGCCCAAATGTTACAGAACGCCATTAACAGCACCTCTCTACACTGAGGATACAGAATTCTCGGTAACTGCGTCTGCTGCACTCAGGCTACAGAACGCAGGTATACTGCATCTCTCTACACCCAGGTTACAGAACTGCCCTAAGCTACCACTTCTACACTCTGGCTGCAGAACTCCCACAAACCATGGCTCTGTACACTCAGCATACAGAGCTCTTGTAAACTGCTTCTCTCTACTCCCAGGCTACAGCACTGCTCTATACTGCGTTTGCCATCTCGTGAGCTACTGAACTCCCATATAGTGCGTATGCCTAACCCCAAGCTACAGAACTCCCATAAGCTGTGTCTTCCAACCAAAGGTTACAGAACGCCCATTAACAGTGCCTCTCTACATTCAGGATACAGAATTCTCGCTAAGTGCATCTGCTGCACTCAGGCTACAGAACGCACGTATACAGTGTCTCTCTTCACCCAGGTTACAGAACTGCCCCAAGCTAAAACTGCTACACTCAGGCTGCAGAACTCTCACAAACCATGGCTCTCTACACTCAGGATACAGAACTCTTGTAAACTGCTTCTCTCTACTCCCAGGCTACAGCAGTCCCATACAGTGTGTTTCATACACTTTGGTTACAGAACTGCTGTATAGTGCGTAGGCCTAACCCCAAGCCACAGAACTACTGCTAACTGTGTCTCTTGCACTCAGGCTACAGAACGCAGGTATACTGTGTCTCTCCACACCCAGGTTACACAACTCCCAGACGCTGGGTCTCCTACACTCAGGCTGCAGAACTCCCACAAATCACGTCTCTCTACACTCAGCATACAGAGCTCTTGTAAACTGCTTCTCTCTACTCCCAGGCTACAGCAATGCTGTATATGGCTTCTGCCATTCGTGAGCTACTGAACTCCCATATAGTGCGTATGCCTAACCCCAAGCTACAGAACTCCCATAAGCTGACTCTTCCACCCAAATGTTACGGAACGCCATTAACAGCACCTCTCTACACTCAGGATACAGAATTCTCGGTAACTGCGTCTGCTGCACTCAGGCTACAGAATGCAGGTATACTGCATCTCTCTACACCCAGGTTACAGAATTGCCCTAAGCTACCACTTGAACATTCTGGCTGCAGAACTCCCACAAACCATGAATCTGTACACTCAGCATACAGAGCTCTTGTAAACTGCTTCTCTCTACTCCCAGGCTACAGCAGTCCCATACAGTGTGTTTCATACACCTCGGTTACAGAATTGCAGTATAGTGCGTGGCCTAACCCCAAGCCACAGAACTACCGCTAACAGCATCTCCTGCACTCAGGCTACAGAACGCAGGTATACTGTGTCTCTCCACACCCAGGTTACACAACTCCCAGACGCTGGGTCTCCTACACTCAGGCTGCAGAACTCCCACAAATCACGTCTCTCTACACTCAGCATACAGAGCTCTTGTAAACTGCTTCTCTCTACTCCCAGGCTACAAGCGCTGCTGTATATGGCGTCTGCCAACTCGTGAGCTACTGAACTCCCATATAGTGCGTATGCCTAACCCCAAGCTACAGAACTCCCATAAGCTAACTCTTCCACCCAAATGTTACAGAACGCCATTAACAGCACCTCTCTACACTCAGTATACAGAATTCTCGGTAACTGCGTCTGCTGCACTCAGGCTACAGAATGCAGGTATACTGCATCTCTCTACACCCAGGTTACAGAACTGCCCTAAGCTACCACTTCAACATTCTGGCTGCAGAACTCCCACAAACCATGGCTCTGTACACTCAGCATACAGAGCTCTTGTAAACTGCTTCTCTCTACTCCCAGGCTACAGCAGTCCCATACAGTGTGTTTCATATACCTCGGTTACAGAATTGCAGTATAGTGCGTGGCCTAACCCCAAGCCACAGAACTACCGCTAACAGCATCTCCTGCACTCAGGCTACAGAACGCAGGTATACTGCATCTCTCTACACCCAGGTTACAGAACTGCCCTAAGCTACCACTTCTATACTCTGGCTGCAGAACTCCCACAAACCATGGCTCTGTACACTCAGCATACAGAGCTCTTGTAAACCTCTTCTCTCTACACCCAGGATACAAGCGCTGCTGTATACTGCGTTTGCCAACTCGTGAGCTACTGAACTCCCATATAGTGCGTATGCCTAACCCCAAGCTACAGAACTCCCATAAGCTGTGTCTTCCAACCAAAAGTTACAGAACGCCCATTAACAGTGCCTCTCTACATTCAGGATACAGAATTCTCGCTAAGTGCATCTGCTGCACTCAGGCTACAGAACGCACGTATACAGTGTCTCTCTTCACCCAGGTTACAGAACTGCCCTAAGCTAAAACTGCTACACTCAGGCTGCAGAACTCTCACAAACCATGGCTCTGTACACTCAGCATACAGAACTCTTGTAAACTGCTTCTCTCTACTCCCAGGCTACAGCACTGCTGTATACTGCGTTTGCCATCTCGTGAGCTACTGGACTCCCATATAGTGCGTATGCCTAACTTAAGCTACAGAACTCCCGTAAGCTGTGTCTTTTACCTAAAGTTACAAAATGCCCATTAACAGCACTTCTCTACACTCAAGCTACAGAACTCCCGCAAGCCATGGCTCTATACACTCAGCATACAGAACTCTAGTAAACTGCTTCTCTCTGCTCTTAGGCTACAGCAGTTCCATACAGTGTGTTTCATACACCTTGGTTACAGAACTGCTGTATAGTGCGTGGCCTAACCCCAAGCCACAGAACTACCGCTTAGAGCATCTCCTGCACTCAGGCTACAGAACGCAGGTATACTGCATCTCTCTACACCCAGGTTACAGAACTGCCCTAAGCTACCACTTCTATACTCTGGCTGCAGAACTCCCACAAACCATGGCTCTGTACACTCAGCATACAGAACGCTTGTAAACTGCTTCTCTCTACTCCCAGGCTACAGCACTGCTGTATACTGCGTTGGCCATCTCGTGAGCTACTGAACTCCCATATAGTGCGTATGCCTAACCCCAAGCTACAGAAGTCCCGTAAGCTGTGTCTTTTACCTAAAGTTACAAAATGCCCATTAACAGCACTTCTCTACACTCAAGCTACAGAACTCCCGCAAGTCATGGCTCTATACACTCAGCATACAGAACTCTTGTAAACTGCTTCTCTCTGCTCCCAGGCTACAGCACTCCCATACAGTGTGTTTCATACACTTTGGTTACAGAAATGCCGTATAGTGCATAGGCCTAACCCCCAGCCACAGAGCTACCACTAACTGCGTCTCCTGCACTCAGGCTACAGAATGAAGGTATACTGTGTCTCTCCACACCGAGGTTACAGAACTCCCAAACGCTGCATCTCCTACAGTCAGGCTGCAGAATTCCCACACACCATGTCTCTCTACACTCAGCATACAGAACTCTTGTAAACTGCTTCTCTCTACTCCCAGGCTACAGCACTGCTGTAGACGGCATCTGCCAACCATGAGCTGCAGAACTCCCATATAGTGCGTATGCCTAACCCCAAGCTGCAGAACACCTGAAAGCTGTGTCTTCCCCCCTAAGGTTACAGAATGCCCATTAACAGCACTTCTTTATACTCAGGCTACAGAACTCCTTCTAACCGGGTCTCCTGAACTCAGGCTAAAGAACGCAGTTATACTGTGTCTCTCTACACCCAGGTTACAGAACTGCCCTAAGCTAAAACTGCTACACTCAGGCTGCAGAACTCCCACAAACCATGGCTCTGTACACTCAGCATACAGAACGCTTGTAAACTGCTTCTCTCTACTCCCAGGCTACAGCACTGCTGTATACTGCGTTTGCCAACTCGTGAGCTACTGAACTCCCATATAGTGCGTATGCCTAACCCCAAGCTACAGAAGTCCCGTAAGCTGTGTCTTTTACCTAAAGTTACAAAATGCCCATTAACAGCACTTCTCTACACTCAAGCTACAGAACTCCCGCAAGCCATGGCTCTATACACTCAGCATACAGAACTCTTGTAAACTGCTTCTCTCTGCTCCCAGGCTACAGCACTCCCATACAGTGTGTTTCATACACCTTGGTTACAGAACTGCTGTATAGTGCATAGGCCTAACCCCCAGCCACAGAGCTACCACTAACTGCGTCTCCTGCACTCAGGCTACAGAACGCAGGTATACTGTGTCTCTCCACACCCAGGTTACACAACTCCCAGACGCTGGGTCTCCTACACTCAGGCTGCAGAACTCCCACAAATCATGTCTCTCTACAAAGCATACAGAGCTCTTGTAAACTGCTTCTCTCTACTCCCAGGCTACAGCAATGCTGTATATGGCGTCTGCCATTCGTGAGCTACTGAACTCCCATATAGTGCGTATGCCTAACCCCAAGCTACAGAACTCCCATAAGCTGACTCTTCCGCCCAAATGTTACAGAACGCCATTAACAGCACCTCTCTACACTCAGGATACAGAATTCTCGGTAACTGCGTCTGCTGCACTCAGGCTACAGAACGCAGGTATACTGCATCTCTCTACACCCAGGTTACAGAACTGCCCTAAGCTACCACTTCTACACTCTGGCTGCAGAACTCCCACAAACCATGGCTCTGTACACTCAGAATACAGAGCTCTTGTAAACTGCTTCTCTCTACTCCCAGGCTACAGCACTGCTCTATACTGCGTTTGCCATCTCGTGAGCTACTGAACTCCCATATAGTGCGTATGCCTAACCCCAAGCTACAGAACTCCCATAAGCTGTGTCTTCCAACCAAAGGTTACAGAACGCCCATTAACAGTGCCTCTCTACATTCAGGATACAGAATTCTCGCTAAGTGCATCTGCTGCACTCAGGCTACAGAACGCACGTATACAGTGTCTCTCTTCACCCAGGTTACAGAACTGCCCCAAGCTAAAACTGCTACACTCAGGCTGCAGAACTCTCACAAACCATGGCTCTCTACACTCAGCACACAGAACTCTTGTAAACTGCTTCTCTCTACTCCCAGGCTACAGCAGTCCCATACAGTGTGTTTCATACACTTTGGTTACAGAACTGCTTTATAGTGCGTAGGCCTAACCCCAAGCCACAGAACTACTGCTAACTGCATCTCTTGCACTCAGGCTACAGAACGCAGGTATACTGTGTCTCTCCACACCCAGGTTACACAACTCCCAGACGCTGGGTCTCCTACACTCAGGCTGCAGAACTCCCACAAATCACGTCTCTCTACACTCAGCATACAGAGCTCTTGTAAACTGCTTCTCTCTACTCCCAGGCTACAGCAATGCTGTATATGGCGTCTGCCATTCGTGAGCTACTGAACTCCCATATAGTGCGTATGCCTAACCCCAAGCTACAGAACTCCCATAAGCTGACTCTTCCACCCAAATGTTACAGAACGCCATTAACAGCACCTCTCTACACTCAGGATACAGAATTCTCGGTAACTGCGTCTGCTGCACTCAGGCTACAGAATGCAGGTATACTGCATCTCTCTACACCCAGGTTACAGAATTGCCCTAAGCTACCACTTGAACATTCTGGCTGCAGAACTCCCACAAACCATGAATCTGTACACTCAGCATACAGAGCTCTTGTAAACTGCTTCTCTCTACTCCCAGGCTACAGCAGTCCCATACAGTGTGTTTCATACACCTCGGTTACAGAATTGCAGTATAGTGCGTGGCCTAACCCCAAGCCACAGAACTACCGCTAACAGCATCTCCTGCACTCAGGCTACAGAATGCAGGTATACTGTGTCTCTCCACACCCAGGTTACACAACTCCCAGACGCTGGGTCTCCTACACTCAGGCTGCAGAACTCCCACAAATCACGTCTCTCTACACTCAGCATACAGAGCTCTTGTAAACTGCTTCTCTCTACTCCCAGGCTACAAGCGCTGCTGTATATGGCGTCTGCCAACTCGTGAGCTACTGAACTCCCATATAGTGCGTATGCCTAACCCCAAGCTACAGAACTCCCATAAGCTAACTCTTCCACCCAAATGTTACAGAACGCCATTAACAGCACCTCTCTACACTCAGTATACAGAATTCTCGGTAACTGCGTCTGCTGCACTCAGGCTACAGAATGCAGGTATACTGCATCTCTCTACACCCAGGTTACAGAACTGCCCTAAGCTACCACTTCAACATTCTGGCTGCAGAACTCCCACAAACCATGGCTCTGTACACTCAGCATACAGAGCTCTTGTAAACTGCTTCTCTCTACTCCCAGGCTACAGCAGTCCCATACAGTGTGTTTCATATACCTCGGTTACAGAATTGCAGTATAGTGCGTGGCCTAACCCCAAGCCACAGAACTACCGCTAACAGCATCTCCTGCACTCAGGCTACAGAACGCAGGTATACTGCATCTCTCTACACCCAGGTTACAGAACTGCCCTAAGCTACCACTTCTATACTCTGGCTGCAGAACTCCCACAAACCATGGCTCTGTACACTCAGCATACAGAGCTCTTGTAAACCTCTTCTCTCTACACCCAGGATACAAGCGCTGCTGTATACTGCGTTTGCCAACTCGTGAGCTACTGAACTCCCATATAGTGCGTATGCCTAACCCCAAGCTACAGAACTCCCATAAGCTGTGTCTTCCAACCAAAAGTTACAGAACGCCCATTAACAGTGCCTCTCTACATTCAGGATACAGAATTCTCGCTAAGTGCATCTGCTGCACTCAGGCTACAGAACGCACGTATACAGTGTCTCTCTTCACCCAGGTTACAGAACTGCCCTAAGCTAAAACTGCTACACTCAGGCTGCAGAACTCTCACAAACCATGGCTCTCTACACTCAGCATACAGAACTCTTGTAAACTGCTTCTCTCTACTCCCAGGCTACAGCACTGCTGTATACTGCGTTTGCCATCTCGTGAGCTACTGAACTCCCATATAGTGCGTATGCCTAACTTAAGCTACAGAACTCCCGTAAGCTGTGTCTTTTACCTAAAGTTACAAAATGCCCATTAACAGCACTTCTCTACACTCAAGCTACAGAACTCCCGCAAGCCATGGCTCTATACACTCAGCATACAGAACTCTAGTAAACTGCTTCTCTCTGCTCTTAGGCTACAGCAGTCCCATACAGTGTGTTTCATACACCTTGGTTACAGAACTGCTGTATAGTGCGTGGCCTAACCCCAAGCCACAGAACTACCGCTTAGAGCATCTCCTGCACTCAGGCTACAGAACGCAGGTATACTGCATCTCTCTACACCCAGGTTACAGAACTGCCCTAAGCTACCACTTCTATACTCTGGCTGCAGAACTCCCACAAACCATGGCTCTGTACACTCAGCATACAGAACGCTTGTAAACTGCTTCTCTCTACTCCCAGGCTACAGCACTGCTGTATACTGCGTTGGCCATCTCGTGAGCTACTGAACTCCCATATAGTGCGTATGCCTAACCCCAAGCTACAGAAGTCCCGTAAGCTGTGTCTTTTACCTAAAGTTACAAAATGCCCATTAACAGCACTTCTCTACACCCAAGCTACAGAACTCCCGCAAGCCATGGCTCTATACTCTCAGCAAACAGAACTCTTGTAAACTGCTTCTCTCTGCTCCCAGGCTACAGCAGTCCCATACAGTGTGTTTCATACACCTTGGTTACAGAACTGCTGTATAGTGCGTGGCCTAACCCCAAGCCACAGAACTACCGCTTAGAGCATCTCCTGCACTCAGGCTACAGAACGCAGGTATACTGCATCTCTCTACACCCAGGTTACAGAACTGCCCTAAGCTACCACTTCTATACTCTGGCTGCAGAACTCCCACAAACCATGGCTCTGTACACTCAGCATACAGAACGCTTGTAAACTGCTTCTCTCTACTCCCAGGCTACAGCACTGCTGTATACTGCGTTGGCCATCTCGTGAGCTACTGAACTCCCATATAGTGCGTATGCCTAACCCCAAGCTACAGAAGTCCCGTAAGCTGTGTCTTTTACCTAAAGTTACAAAATGCCCATTAACAGCACTTCTCTACACCCAAGCTACAGAACTCCCGCAAGCCATGGCTCTATACTCTCAGCAAACAGAACTCTTGTAAACTGCTTCTCTCTGCTCCCAGGCTACAGCACTCCCATACAGTGTGTTTCATACACCTTGGTTACAGAACTGCTGTATAGAGCGTAGGCCTAACCCCCAGCCACAGAACTACTGCTAACTGCGTCTCTTGCACTCAGGCTACAGAACGCAGGTATACTGTGTCTCTCCACACCCAGGTTACACAACTCCCAGACGCTGGATCTCCTACACTCAGGCTGCAGAACTCCCACAAATCATGTCTCTCTACACTCAGCATACAGAGCTCTTGTAAACTGCTTCTCTCTACTCCCAGGCTACAGCAATGCTGTATATGGCGTCTGCCATTCGTGAGCTACTGAACTCCCATATAGTGCGTATGCCTAACCCCAAGCTACAGAACTCCCATAAGCTGACTCTTCCGCCCAAATGTTACAGAACGCCTTAACAGCACCTCTCTACACTCAGGATACAGAATTCTCGGTAACTGCGTCTGCTGCACTCAGGCTACAGAATGCAGGTATACTGCATCTCTCTACACCCAGGTTACAGAACTGCCCTAAGCTACCACTTCAACATTCTGGCTGCAGAACTCCCACAAACCATGGCTCTGTACACTCAGCACACAGAGCTCTTGTAAACTGCTTCTCTCTACTCCCAGGCTACAGCTGTCCCATACAGTGTGTTTCATACACCTCGGTTACAGAATTGCAGTATAGTGCGTGGCCTAACCCCAAGCCACAGAACTACCGCTAACAGCATCTCCTGCACTCAGGCTACAGAACGCAGGTATACTGCATCTCTCTACACCCAGGTTACAGAACTGCCCTAAGCTACCACTTCTATACTCTGGCTGCAGAACTCCCACAAACCATGGCTCTGTACACTCAGCATACAGAGCTCTTGTAAACTGCTTCTCTCTACTCCCAGGCTACAGCACTGCTGTATACTGCGTTTGCCATCTCGTGAGCTACTGAACTCCCATATAGTGCGTATGCCTAACCCCAAGCTACAGAACTCCCATAAGCTGTGTCTTCCAACCAAAGGTTACAGAACGCCCATTAACAGTGCCTCTCTACATTCAGGATACAGAATTCTCGCTAAGTGCATCTGCTGCACTCAGGCTACAGAACGCACGTATACAGTGTCTCTCTTCACCCAGGTTACAGAACTGCCCCAAGCTAAAACTGCTACACTCAGGCTGCAGAACTCTCACAAACCATGGCTCTCTACACTCAGCATACAGAACTCTTGTAAACTGCTTCTCTCTGCTCCCAGGCTACAGCAGTCCCATACAGTGTGTTTCATACACTTTGGTTACAGAACTGCTGTATAGTGCGTAGGCCTAACCCCAAGCCACAGAACTACTGCTAACTGCATCTCTTGCACTCAGGCTACAGAACGCAGGTATACTGTGTCTCTCCACACCCAGGTTACACAACTCCCAGACGCTGGGTCTCCTACACTCAGGCTGCAGAACTCCCACAAATCACGTCTCTCTACACTCAGCATACAGAGCTCTTGTAAACTGCTTCTCTCTACTCCCAGGCTACAGCAATGCTGTATATGGCGTCTGCCATTCGTGAGCTACTGAACTCCCATATAGTGCGTATGCCTAACCCCAAGCTACAGAACTCCCAAAAGCTAACTCTTCCACCCAAATGTTACAGAACGCCATTAACAGCACCTCTCTACACTCAGTATACAGAATTCTCGGTAACTGCGTCTGCTGCACTCAGGCTACAGAATGCAGGTATACTGCATCTCTCTACACCCAGGTTACAGAATTGCCCTAAGCTACCACTTGAACATTCTGGCTGCAGAACTTCCACAAACCATGAATCTGTACACTCAGCATACAGTGCTCTTGTAAACTGCTTCTCTCTAATCCCAGGCTACAGCAGTCCCATACAGTGTGTTTCATACACCTCGGTTACAGAATTGCAGTATAGTGCGTGGCCTAACCCCAAGCCACAGAACTACCGCTAACAGCATCTCCTGCACTCAGGCTACAGAACGCAGGTATACTGCATCTCTCTACACCCAGGTTACAGAACTGCCCTAAGCTACCACTTCTATACTCTGGCTGCAGAACTCCCACAAACCATGGCTCTGTACACTCAGCATACAGAGCACTTGTAAACCTCTTCTCTCTACACCCAGGATACAAGCGCTGGTGTATACTGCGTTTGCCAACTCGTGAGCTACTGAACTCCCATATAGTGTGTATGCCTAACCCCAAGCTACAGAACTCCCATAAGCTGTGTCTTCCAACCAGAGGTTACAGAACGCCCATTAACAGTGCCTCTCTACATTCAGGATACAGAATTCTCGCTAAGTGCATCTGCTGCACTCAGGCTACAGAACGCACGTATACAGTGTCTCTCTTCACCCAGGTTACAGAACTGCCCTAAGCTAAAACTGCTACACTCAGGCTGCAGAACTCTCACAAACCATGGCTCTCTACACTCAGCATACAGAACTCTTGTAAACTGCTTCTCTCTACTCCCAGGCTACAGCACTGCTGTATACTGCGTTTGCCATCTCGTGAGCTACTGAACTCCCATATAGTGCGTATGCCTAACTTAAGCTACAGAACTCCCGTAAGCTGTGTCTTTTACCTAAAGTTACAAAATGCCCATTAACAGCACTTCTCTACACTCAAGCTACAGAACTCCCACAAGCCATGGCTCTATACACTCAGCATACAGAACTCTAGTAAACTGCTTCTCTCTGCTCTTAGGCTACAGCAGTCCCATACAGTGTGTTTCATACACCTTGGTTACAGAACTGCTGTATAGTGCGTGGCCTAACCCCAAGCCACAGAACTACCGCTTAGAGCATCTCCTGCACTCAGGCTACAGAATGCAGGTATACTGCATCTCTCTACACCCAGGTTACAGAACTGCCCTAAGCTACCACTTCTATACTCTGGCTGCAGAACTCCCACAAACCATGGCTCTGTTCACTCAGCATACAGAACGCTTGTAAACTGCTTCTCTCTACTCCCAGGCTACAGCACTGCTGTATACTGCGTTTGCCAACTCGTGAGCTACTGAACTCCCATATAGTGCGTATGCCTAACCCCAAGCTACAGAAGTCCCGTAAGCTGTGTCTTTTACCTAAAGTTACAAAATGCCCATTAACAGCACTTCTCTACACTCAAGCTACAGAACTCCCGCAAGTCATGGCTCTATACACTCAGCATACAGAACTCTTGTAAACTGCTTCTCTCTGCTCCCAGGCTACAGCACTCCCATACAGTGTGTTTCATACACTTTGGTTACAGAAATGCCGTATAGTGCATAGGCCTAACCCCCAGCCACAGAGCTACCACTAACTGCGTCTCCTGCACTCAGGCTACAGAATGAAGGTATACTGTGTCTCTCCACACCGAGGTTACAGAACTCCCAAACGCTGCATCTCCTACAGTCAGGCTGCAGAATTCCCACACACCATGTCTCTCTACACTCAGCATACAGAACTCTTGTAAACTGCTTCTCTCTACTCCCAGGCTACAGCACTGCTGTAGACGGCGTCTGCCAACCATGAGCTGAAGAACTCCCATATAGTGCGTATGCCTAACCCCAAGCTGCAGAACACCTGTAAGCTGTGTCTTCCCCCCTAAGGTTACAGAATGCCCATTAACAGCACTTCTTTATACTCAGGCTACAGAACTCCTTCTAACCGGGTCTCCTGAACTCAGGCTAAAGAACGCAGTTATACTGTGTCTCTCTACACCCAGGTTACAGAACTGCCCTAAGCTAAAACTGCTACACTCAGGCTGCAGAACTCCCACAAACCATGGCTCTGTACACTCAGCATACAGAACGCTTGTAAACTGCTTCTCTCTACTCCCAGGCTACAGCACTGCTGTATACTGCGTTTGCCAACTCGTGAGCTACTGAACTCCCATATAGTGCGTATGCCTAACCCCAAGCTACAGAAGTCCCGTAAGCTGTGTCTTTTACCTAAAGTTACAAAATGCCCATTAACAGCACTTCTCTACACTCAAGCTACAGAACTCCCGCAAGCCATGGCTCTATACTCTCAGCATACAGAACTCTTGTAAACTGCTTCTCTCTGCTCCCAGGCTACAGCTGTCCCATACAGTGTGTTTCATACACCTTGGTTACAGAACTGCTGTATAGTGCATAGGCCTAACCCCCAGCCACAGAGCTACCACTAACTGCGTCTCCTACACTTAGGCTACAGAACGCAGGTATACTGTGTCTCTCCACACCCAGGTTACACAACTCCCAGACGCTGGGTCTCCTACACTCAGGCTGCAGAACTCCCACAAATCATGTCTCTCTACAAAGCATACGGAGCTCTTGTAAACTGCTTCTCTCTAATCCCAGGCTACAGCAGTCCCATACAGTGTGTTTCATACACCTCGGTTACAGAATTGCAGTATAGTGCGTGGCCTAACACCAAGCCACAGAACTACCGCTAACAGCATCTCCTGCACTCAGGCTACAGAACGCAGGTATACTGCATCTCTCTACACCCAGGTTACAGAACTGCCCTAAGCTACCACTTCTATACTCTGGCTGCAGAACTCCCACAAACCATGGCTCTGTACACTCAGCATACAGAGCTCTTGTAAACTGCTTCTCTCGACTCCAAGGCTACAGCACTGCTGTATACTGCGTTTGCCATCTCGTGAGCTACTGAACTCCCATATAGTGCGTATGCCTAACCCCAAGCTACAGAACTCCCATAAGCTGTGTCTTCCAACCAAAGGTTACAGAACGCCCATTAACAGTGCCTCTCTACATTCAGGATACAGAATTCTCGCTAAGTGCATCTGCTGCACTCAGGCTACAGAACACACGTATACAGTGTCTCTCTTCACCCAGGTTACAGAACTGCCCCAAGCTAAAACTGCTACACTCAGGCTGCAGAACTCTCACAAACCATGGCTCTCTACACTCAGCATACAGAACTCTTGTAAACTGCTTCTCTCTGCTCCCAGGCTACAGCAGTCCCATACAGTGTGTTTCATACACTTTGGTTACAGAACTGCTGTATAGTGCGTAGGCCTAACCCCAAGCCACAGAACTACTGCTAACTGCATCTCTTGCACTCAGGCTACAGAACGCAGGTATACTGTGTCTCTCCACACCCAGGTTACACAACTCCCAGACGCTGGGTCTCCTACACTCAGGCTGCAGAACTCCCACAAATCACGTCTCTCTACACTCAGCATACAGAGCTCTTGTAAACTGCTTCTCTCTACTCCCAGGCTACAGCAATGCTGTATATGGCTTCTGCCATTCGTGAGCTACTGAACTCCCATATAGTGCGTATGCCTAACCCCAAGCTACAGAACTCCCATAAGCTGACTCTTCCACCCAAATGTTACGGAACGCCATTAACAGCACCTCTCTACACTCAGGATACAGAATTCTCGGTAACTGCGTCTGCTGCACTCAGGCTACAGAATGCAGGTATACTGCATCTCTCTACACCCAGGTTACAGAACTGCCCTAAGCTACCACTTCAACATTCTGGCTGCAGAACTCCCACAAACCATGGCTCTGTACACTCAGCATACAGAGCTCTTGTAAACTGCTTCTCTCTACTCCCAGGCTACAGCAGTCCCATACAGTGTGTTTCATATACCTCGGTTACAGAATTGCAGTATAGTGCGTGGCCTAACCCCAAGCCACAGAACTACCGCTAACAGCATCTCCTGCACTCAGGCTACAGAACGCAGGTATACTGCATCTCTCTACACCCAGGTTACAGAACTGCCCTAAGCTACCACTTCTATACTCTGGCTGCAGAACTCCCACAAACCATGGCTCTGTACACTCAGCATACAGAGCTCTTGTAAACCTCTTCTCTCTACACCCAGGATACAAGCGCTGCTGTATACTGCGTTTGCCAACTCGTGAGCTACTGAACTCCCATATAGTGCGTATGCCTAACCCCAAGCTACAGAATTCCCATAAGCTGTGTCTTCCAACCAAAAGTTACAGAACGCCCATTAACAGTGCCTCTCTACATTCAGGATACAGAATTCTCGCTAAGTGCATCTGCTGCACTCAGGCTACAGAACGCACGTATACAGTGTCTCTCTTCACCCAGGTTACAGAACTGCCCTAAGCTAAAACTGCTACACTCAGGCTGCAGAACTCTCACAAACCATGGCTCTGTACACTCAGCATACAGAACTCTTGTAAACTGCTTCTCTCTACTCCCAGGCTACAGCACTGCTGTATACTGCGTTTGCCATCTCGTGAGCTACTGAACTCCCATATAGTGCGTATGCCTAACTTAAGCTACAGAACTCCCGTAAGCTGTGTCTTTTACCTAAAGTTACAAAATGCCCATTAACAGCACTTCTCTACACTCAAGCTACAGAACTCCCGCAAGCCATGGCTCTATACACTCAGCATACAGAACTCTAGTAAACTGCTTCTCTCTGCTCTTAGGCTACAGCAGTCCCATACAGTGTGTTTCATACACCTTGGTTACAGAACTGCTGTATAGTGCGTGGCCTAACCCCAAGCCACAGAACTACCGCTTAGAGCATCTCCTGCACTCAGGCTACAGAACGCAGGTATACTGCATCTCTCTACACCCAGGTTACAGAACTGCCCTAAGCTACCACTTCTATACTCTGGCTGCAGAACTCCCACAAACCATGGCTCTGTACACTCAGCATACAGAACGCTTGTAAACTGCTTCTCTCTACTCCCAGGCTACAGCACTGCTGTATACTGCGTTGGCCATCTCGTGAGCTACTGAACTCCCATATAGTGCGTATGCCTAACCCCAAGCTACAGAAGTCCCGTAAGCTGTGTCTTTTACCTAAAGTTACAAAATGCCCATTAACAGCACTTCTCTACACTCAAGCTACAGAACTCCCGCAAGTCATGGCTCTATACACTCAGCATACAGAACTCTTGTAAACTGCTTCTCTCTGCTCCCAGGCTACAGCACTCCCATACAGTGTGTTTCATACACTTTGGTTACAGAAATGCCGTATAGTGCATAGGCCTAACCCCCAGCCACAGAGCTACCACTAACTGCGTCTCCTGCACTCAGGCTACAGAATGAAGGTATACTGTGTCTCTCCACACCGAGGTTACAGAACTCCCAAACGCTGCATCTCCTACAGTCAGGCTGCAGAATTCCCACACACCATGTCTCTCTACACTCAGCATACAGAACTCTTGTAAACTGCTTCTCTCTACTCCCAGGCTACAGCACTGCTGTAGACGGCATCTGCCAACCATGAGCTGCAGAACTCCCATATAGTGCGTATGCCTAACCCCAAGCTGCAGAACACCTGAAAGCTGTGTCTTCCCCCCTAAGGTTACAGAATGCCCATTAACAGCACTTCTTTATACTCAGGCTACAGAACTCCTTCTAACCGGGTCTCCTGAACTCAGGCTAAAGAACGCAGTTATACTGTGTCTCTCTACACCCAGGTTACAGAACTGCCCTAAGCTAAAACTGCTACACTCAGGCTGCAGAACTCCCACAAACCATGGCTCTGTACACTCAGCATACAGAACGCTTGTAAACTGCTTCTCTCTACTCCCAGGCTACAGCACTGCTGTATACTGCGTTTGCCAACTCGTGAGCTACTGAACTCCCATATAGTGCGTATGCCTAACCCCAAGCTACAGAAGTCCCGTAAGCTGTGTCTTTTACCTAAAGTTACAAAATGCCCATTAACAGCACTTCTCTACACTCAAGCTACAGAACTCCCGCAAGCCATGGCTCTATACACTCAGCATACAGAACTCTTGTAAACTGCTTCTCTCTGCTCCCAGGCTACAGCACTCCCATACAGTGTGTTTCATACACCTTGGTTACAGAACTGCTGTATAGTGCATAGGCCTAACCCCCAGCCACAGAGCTACCACTAACTGCGTCTCCTGCACTCAGGCTACAGAACGCAGGTATACTGTGTCTCTCCACACCCAGGTTACACAACTCCCAGACGCTGGGTCTCCTACACTCAGGCTGCAGAACTCCCACAAATCATGTCTCTCTACAAAGCATACAGAGCTCTTGTAAACTGCTTCTCTCTACTCCCAGGCTACAGCAATGCTGTATATGGCGTCTGCCATTCGTGAGCTACTGAACTCCCATATAGTGCGTATGCCTAACCCCAAGCTACAGAACTCCCATAAGCTAACTCTTCCGCCCAAATGTTACAGAACGCCATTAACAGCACCTCTCTACACTCAGGATACAGAATTCTCGGTAACTGCGTCTGCTGCACTCAGGCTACAGAACGCAGGTATACTGCATCTCTCTACACCCAGGTTACAGAACTGCCCTAAGCTACCACTTCTACACTCTGGCTGCAGAACTCCCACAAACCATGGCTCTGTACACTCAGCATACAGAGCTCTTGTAAACTGCTTCTCTCTACTCCCAGGCTACAGCACTGCTCTATACTGCGTTTGCCATCTCGTGAGCTACTGAACTCCCATATAGTGCGTATGCCTAACCCCAAGCTACAGAACTCCCATAAGCTGTGTCTTCCAACCAAAGGTTACAGAACGCCCATTAACAGTGCCTCTCTACATTCAGGATACAGAATTCTCGCTAAGTGCATCTGCTGCACTCAGGCTACAGAACGCACGTATACAGTGTCTCTCTTCACCCAGGTTACAGAACTGCCCCAAGCTAAAACTGCTACACTCAGGCTGCAGAACTCTCACAAACCATGGCTCTGTACACTCAGCATACAGAGCTCTTGTAAACTGCTTCTCTCTACTCCCAGGCTACAGCAATGCTGTATATGGCGTCTGCCATTCGTGAGCTACTGAACTCCCATATAGTGCGTATGCCTAACCCCAAGCTACAGAACTCCCATAAGCTGACTCTTCCACCCAAATGTTACAGAACGCCATTAACAGCACCTCTCTACACTCAGGATACAGAATTCTCGGTAACTGCGTCTGCTGCACTCAGGCTACAGAATGCAGGTATACTGCATCTCTCTACACCCAGGTTACAGAATTGCCCTAAGCTACCACTTGAACATTCTGGCTGCAGAACTCCCACAAACCATGAATCTGTACACTCAGCATACAGAGCTCTTGTAAACTGCTTCTCTCTACTCCCAGGCTACAGCAGTCCCATACAGTGTGTTTCATACACCTCGGTTACAGAATTGCAGTATAGTGCGTGGCCTAACCCCAAGCCACAGAACTACCGCTAACAGCATCTCCTGCACTCAGGCTACAGAATGCAGGTATACTGTGTCTCTCCACACCCAGGTTACACAACTCCCAGACGCTGGGTCTCCTACACTCAGGCTGCAGAACTCCCACAAATCACGTCTCTCTACACTCAGCATACAGAGCTCTTGTAAACTGCTTCTCTCTACTCCCAGGCTACAAGCGCTGCTGTATATGGCGTCTGCCAACTCGTGAGCTACTGAACTCCCATATAGTGCGTATGCCTAACCCCAAGCTACAGAACTCCCATAAGCTAACTCTTCCACCCAAATGTTACAGAACGCCATTAACAGCACCTCTCTACACTCAGTATACAGAATTCTCGGTAACTGCGTCTGCTGCACTCAGGCTACAGAATGCAGGTATACTGCATCTCTCTACACCCAGGTTACAGAACTGCCCTAAGCTACCACTTCAACATTCTGGCTGCAGAACTCCCACAAACCATGGCTCTGTACACTCAGCATACAGAGCTCTTGTAAACTGCTTCTCTCTACTCCCAGGCTACAGCAGTCCCATACAGTGTGTTTCATATACCTCGGTTACAGAATTGCAGTATAGTGCGTGGCCTAACCCCAAGCCACAGAACTACCGCTAACAGCATCTCCTGCACTCAGGCTACAGAACGCAGGTATACTGCATCTCTCTACACCCAGGTTACAGAACTGCCCTAAGCTACCACTTCTATACTCTGGCTGCAGAACTCCCACAAACCATGGCTCTGTACACTCAGCATACAGAGCTCTTGTAAACCTCTTCTCTCTACACCCAGGATACAAGCGCTGCTGTATACTGCGTTTGCCAACTCGTGAGCTACTGAACTCCCATATAGTGCGTATGCCTAACCCCAAGCTACAGAACTCCCATAAGCTGTGTCTTCCAACCAAAAGTTACAGAACGCCCATTAACAGTGCCTCTCTACATTCAGGATACAGAATTCTCGCTAAGTGCATCTGCTGCACTCAGGCTACAGAACGCACGTATACAGTGTCTCTCTTCACCCAGGTTACAGAACTGCCCTAAGCTAAAACTGCTACACTCAGGCTGCAGAACTCTCACAAACCATGGCTCTCTACACTCAGCATACAGAACTCTTGTAAACTGCTTCTCTCTACTCCCAGGCTACAGCACTGCTGTATACTGCGTTTGCCATCTCGTGAGCTACTGAACTCCCATATAGTGCGTATGCCTAACTTAAGCTACAGAACTCCCGTAAGCTGTGTCTTTTACCTAAAGTTACAAAATGCCCATTAACAGCACTTCTCTACACTCAAGCTACAGAACTCCCGCAAGCCATGGCTCTATACACTCAGCATACAGAACTCTAGTAAACTGCTTCTCTCTGCTCTTAGGCTACAGCAGTCCCATACAGTGTGTTTCATACACCTTGGTTACAGAACTGCTGTATAGTGCGTGGCCTAACCCCAAGCCACAGAACTACCGCTTAGAGCATCTCCTGCACTCAGGCTACAGAACGCAGGTATACTGCATCTCTCTACACCCAGGTTACAGAACTGCCCTAAGCTACCACTTCTATACTCTGGCTGCAGAACTCCCACAAACCATGGCTCTGTACACTCAGCATACAGAACGCTTGTAAACTGCTTCTCTCTACTCCCAGGCTACAGCACTGCTGTATACTGCGTTGGCCATCTCGTGAGCTACTGAACTCCCATATAGTGCGTATGCCTAACCCCAAGCTACAGAAGTCCCGTAAGCTGTGTCTTTTACCTAAAGTTACAAAATGCCCATTAACAGCACTTCTCTACACCCAAGCTACAGAACTCCCGCAAGCCATGGCTCTATACTCTCAGCAAACAGAACTCTTGTAAACTGCTTCTCTCTGCTCCCAGGCTACAGCAGTCCCATACAGTGTGTTTCATACACCTTGGTTACAGAACTGCTGTATAGTGCGTGGCCTAACCCCAAGCCACAGAACTACCGCTTAGAGCATCTCCTGCACTCAGGCTACAGAACGCAGGTATACTGCATCTCTCTACACCCAGGTTACAGAACTGCCCTAAGCTACCACTTCTATACTCTGGCTGCAGAACTCCCACAAACCATGGCTCTGTACACTCAGCATACAGAACGCTTGTAAACTGCTTCTCTCTACTCCCAGGCTACAGCACTGCTGTATACTGCGTTGGCCATCTCGTGAGCTACTGAACTCCCATATAGTGCGTATGCCTAACCCCAAGCTACAGAAGTCCCGTAAGCTGTGTCTTTTACCTAAAGTTACAAAATGCCCATTAACAGCACTTCTCTACACCCAAGCTACAGAACTCCCGCAAGCCATGGCTCTATACTCTCAGCAAACAGAACTCTTGTAAACTGCTTCTCTCTGCTCCCAGGCTACAGCACTCCCATACAGTGTGTTTCATACACCTTGGTTACAGAACTGCTGTATAGAGCGTAGGCCTAACCCCCAGCCACAGAACTACTGCTAACTGCGTCTCTTGCACTCAGGCTACAGAACGCAGGTATACTGTGTCTCTCCACACCCAGGTTACACAACTCCCAGACGCTGGATCTCCTACACTCAGGCTGCAGAACTCCCACAAATCATGTCTCTCTACACTCAGCATACAGAGCTCTTGTAAACTGCTTCTCTCTACTCCCAGGCTACAGCAATGCTGTATATGGCGTCTGCCATTCGTGAGCTACTGAACTCCCATATAGTGCGTATGCCTAACCCCAAGCTACAGAACTCCCATAAGCTGACTCTTCCGCCCAAATGTTACAGAACGCCATTAACAGCACCTCTCTACACTCAGGATACAGAATTCTCGGTAACTGCGTCTGCTGCACTCAGGCTACAGAATGCAGGTATACTGCATCTCTCTACACCCAGGTTACAGAACTGCCCTAAGCTACCACTTCAACATTCTGGCTGCAGAACTCCCACAAACCATGGCTCTGTACACTCAGCACACAGAGCTCTTGTAAACTGCTTCTCTCTACTCCCAGGCTACAGCTGTCCCATACAGTGTGTTTCATACACCTCGGTTACAGAATTGCAGTATAGTGCGTGGCCTAACCCCAAGCCACAGAACTACCGCTAACAGCATCTCCTGCACTCAGGCTACAGAACGCAGGTATACTGCATCTCTCTACACCCAGGTTACAGAACTGCCCTAAGCTACCACTTCTATACTCTGGCTGCAGAACTCCCACAAACCATGGCTCTGTACACTCAGCATACAGAGCTCTTGTAAACTGCTTCTCTCTACTCCCAGGCTACAGCACTGCTGTATACTGCGTTTGCCATCTCGTGAGCTACTGAACTCCCATATAGTGCGTATGCCTAACCCCAAGCTACAGAACTCCCATAAGCTGTGTCTTCCAACCAAAAGTTACAGAACGCCCATTAACAGTGCCTCTCTACATTCAGGATACAGAATTCTCGCTAAGTGCATCTGCTGCACTCAGGCTACAGAACGCACGTATACAGTGTCTCTCTTCACCCAGGTTACAGAACTGCCCCAAGCTAAAACTGCTACACTCAGGCTGCAGAACTCTCACAAACCATGGCTCTCTACACTCAGCATACAGAACTCTTGTAAACTGCTTCTCTCTGCTCCCAGGCTACAGCAGTCCCATACAGTGTGTTTCATACACTTTGGTTACAGAACTGCTGTATAGTGCGTAGGCCTAACCCCAAGCCACAGAACTACTGCTAACTGCATCTCTTGCACTCAGGCTACAGAACGCAGGTATACTGTGTCTCTCCACACCCAGGTTACACAACTCCCAGACGCTGGGTCTCCTACACTCAGGCTGCAGAACTCCCACAAATCACGTCTCTCTACACTCAGCATACAGAGCTCTTGTAAACTGCTTCTCTCTACTCCCAGGCTACAGCAATGCTGTATATGGCGTCTGCCATTCGTGAGCTACTGAACTCCCATATAGTGCGTATGCCTAACCCCAAGCTACAGAACTCCCAAAAGCTAACTCTTCCACCCAAATGTTACAGAACGCCATTAACAGCACCTCTCTACACTCAGTATACAGAATTCTCGGTAACTGCGTCTGCTGCACTCAGGCTACAGAATGCAGGTATACTGCATCTCTCTACACCCAGGTTACAGAATTGCCCTAAGCTACCACTTGAACATTCTGGCTGCAGAACTCCCACAAACCATGAATCTGTACACTCAGCATACAGAGCTCTTGTAAACTGCTTCTCTCTAATCCCAGGCTACAGCAGTCCCATACAGTGTGTTTCATACACCTCGGTTACAGAATTGCAGTATAGTGCGTGGCCTAACCCCAAGCCACAGAACTACCGCTAACAGCATCTCCTGCACTCAGGCTACAGAACGCAGGTATACTGCATCTCTCTACACCCAGGTTACAGAACTGCCCTAAGCTACCACTTCTATACTCTGGCTGCAGAACTCCCACAAACCATGGCTCTGTACACTCAGCATACAGAGCACTTGTAAACCTCTTCTCTCTACACCCAGGATACAAGCGCTGCTGTATACTGCGTTTGCCAACTCGTGAGCTACTGAACTCCCATATAGTGTGTATGCCTAACCCCAAGCTACAGAACTCCCATAAGCTGTGTCTTCCAACCAGAGGTTACAGAACGCCCATTAACAGTGCCTCTCTACATTCAGGATACAGAATTCTCGCTAAGTGCATCTGCTGCACTCAGGCTACAGAACGCACGTATACAGTGTCTCTCTTCACCCAGGTTACAGAACTGCCCTAAGCTAAAACTGCTACACTCAGGCTGCAGAACTCTCACAAACCATGGCTCTCTACACTCAGCATACAGAACTCTTGTAAACTGCTTCTCTCTACTCCCAGGCTACAGCACTGCTGTATACTGCGTTTGCCATCTCGTGAGCTACTGAACTCCCATATAGTGCGTATGCCTAACTTAAGCTACAGAACTCCCGTAAGCTGTGTCTTTTACCTAAAGTTACAAAATGCCCATTAACAGCACTTCTCTACACTCAAGCTACAGAACTCCCGCAAGCCATGGCTCTATACACTCAGCATACAGAACTCTAGTAAACTGCTTCTCTCTGCTCTTAGGCTACAGCAGTCCCATACAGTGTGTTTCATACACCTTGGTTACAGAACTGCTGTATAGTGCGTGGCCTAACCCCAAGCCACAGAACTACCGCTTAGAGCATCTCCTGCACTCAGGCTACAGAACGCAGGTATACTGCATCTCTCTACACCCAGGTTACAGAACTGCCCTAAGCTACCACTTCTATACTCTGGCTGCAGAACTCCCACAAACCATGGCTCTGTTCACTCAGCATACAGAACGCTTGTAAACTGCTTCTCTCTACTCCCAGGCTACAGCACTGCTGTATACTGCGTTTGCCAACTCGTGAGCTACTGAACTCCCATATAGTGCGTATGCCTAACCCCAAGCTACAGAAGTCCCGTAAGCTGTGTCTTTTACCTAAAGTTACAAAATGCCCATTAACAGCACTTCTCTACACTCAAGCTACAGAACTCCCGCAAGTCATGGCTCTATACACTCAGCATACAGAACTCTTGTAAACTGCTTCTCTCTGCTCCCAGGCTACAGCACTCCCATACAGTGTGTTTCATACACTTTGGTTACAGAAATGCCGTATAGTGCATAGGCCTAACCCCCAGCCACAGAGCTACCACTAACTGCGTCTCCTGCACTCAGGCTACAGAATGAAGGTATACTGTGTCTCTCCACACCGAGGTTACAGAACTCCCAAACGCTGCATCTCCTACAGTCAGGCTGCAGAATTCCCACACACCATGTCTCTCTACACTCAGCATACAGAACTCTTGTAAACTGCTTCTCTCTACTCCCAGGCTACAGCACTGCTGTAGACGGCGTCTGCCAACCATGAGCTGCAGAACTCCCATATAGTGCGTATGCCTAACCCCAAGCTGCAGAACACCTGTAAGCTGTGTCTTCCCCCCTAAGGTTACAGAATGCCCATTAACAGCACTTCTTTATACTCAGGCTACAGAACTCCTTCTAACCGGGTCTCCTGAACTCAGGCTAAAGAACGCAGTTATACTGTGTCTCTCTACACCCAGGTTACAGAACTGCCCTAAGCTAAAACTGCTACACTCAGGCTGCAGAACTCCCACAAACCATGGCTCTGTACACTCAGCATACAGAACGCTTGTAAACTGCTTCTCTCTACTCCCAGGCTACAGCACTGCTGTATACTGCGTTTGCCAACTCGTGAGCTACTGAACTCCCATATAGTGCGTATGCCTAACCCCAAGCTACAGAAGTCCCGTAAGCTGTGTCTTTTACCTAAAGTTACAAAATGCCCATTAACAGCACTTCTCTACACTCAAGCTACAGAACTCCCGCAAGCCATGGCTCTATACTCTCAGCATACAGAACTCTTGTAAACTGCTTCTCTCTGCTCCCAGGCTACAGCTGTCCCATACAGTGTGTTTCATACACCTTGGTTACAGAACTGCTGTATAGTGCATAGGCCTAACCCCCAGCCACAGAGCTACCACTAACTGCGTCTCCTACACTTAGGCTACAGAACGCAGGTATACTGTGTCTCTCCACACCCAGGTTACACAACTCCCAGACGCTGGGTCTCCTACACTCAGGCTGCAGAACTCCCACAAATCATGTCTCTCTACAAAGCATACGGAGCTCTTGTAAACTGCTTCTCTCTAATCCCAGGCTACAGCAGTCCCATACAGTGTGTTTCATACACCTCGGTTACAGAATTGCAGTATAGTGCGTGGCCTAACACCAAGCCACAGAACTACCGCTAACAGCATCTCCTGCACTCAGGCTACAGAACGCAGGTATACTGCATCTCTCTACACCCAGGTTACAGAACTGCCCTAAGCTACCACTTCTATACTCTGGCTGCAGAACTCCCACAAACCATGGCTCTGTACACTCAGCATACAGAGCTCTTGTAAACTGCTTCTCTCGACTCCAAGGCTACAGCACTGCTGTATACTGCGTTTGCCATCTCGTGAGCTACTGAACTCCCATATAGTGCGTATGCCTAACCCCAAGCTACAGAACTCCCATAAGCTGTGTCTTCCAACCAAAGGTTACAGAACGCCCATTAACAGTGCCTCTCTACATTCAGGATACAGAATTCTCGCTAAGTGCATCTGCTGCACTCAGGCTACAGAACACACGTATACAGTGTCTCTCTTCACCCAGGTTACAGAACTGCCCCAAGCTAAAACTGCTACACTCAGGCTGCAGAACTCTCACAAACCATGGCTCTCTACACTCAGCATACAGAACTCTTGTAAACTGCTTCTCTCTGCTCCCAGGCTACAGCAGTCCCATACAGTGTGTTTCATACACTTTGGTTACAGAACTGCTGTATAGTGCGTAGGCCTAACCCCAAGCCACAGAACTACTGCTAACTGCATCTCTTGCACTCAGGCTACAGAACGCAGGTATACTGTGTCTCTCCACACCCAGGTTACACAACTCCCAGATGCTGGGTCTCCTACACTCAGGCTGCAGAACTCCCACAAATCACGTCTCTCTACACTCAGCATACAGAGCTCTTGTAAACTGCTTCTCTCTACTCCCAGGCTACAAGCGCTGCTGTATATGGCATCTGCCAACTCGTGAGCTACTGAACTCCCATATAGTGCGTATGCCTAACCCCAAGCTACAGAACTCCCATAAGCTAACTCTTCTGCCCAAATGTTACAGAACGCCATTAACAGCACCTCTCTACACTCAGGATACAGAATTCTCGGTAACTGCGTCTGCTGCACTCAGGCTACAGAATGCAGGTATACTGCATCTCTCTACACCCAGGTTACAGAACTGCCCTAAGCTACCACTTCAACATTCTGGCTGCAGAACTCCCACAAACCATGGCTCTGTACACTCAGCATACAGAGCTCTTGTAAACTGCTTCTCTCTACTCCCAGGCTACAGCAGTCCCATACAGTGTGTTTCATACACCTCGGTTACAGAATTGCAGTATAGTGCGTGGCCTAACCCCAAGCCACAGAACTACCGCTAACAGCATCTCCTGCACTCAGGCTACAGAATGCAGGTATACTGCATCTCTCTACACCCAGGTTACAGAACTGCCCTAAGCTACCACTTCTATACTCTGGCTGCAGAACTCCCACAAACCATGGCTCTGTACACTCAACATACAGAACACTTGTAAACTGCTTCTCTCTACTCCCAGGCTACAGCACTGCTGTATACTGCGTTTGCCAACTTGTGAGCTACTGAACTCCCATATAGTGCGTATGCCTAACCCCAAGGTACAGAAGTCCCGTAAGCTGTGTCTTTTACCTAAAGTTACAAAATGCCCATTAACAGCACTTCTCTACACACAAGCTACAGAACTCCCGCAAGCCATGGCTCTATACTCTCAGCAAACAGAACTCTTGTAAACTGCTTCTCTCTGCTCCCAGGCTACAGCACTCCCATACAGTGTGTTTCATACACCTTGGTTACAGAACTGCTGTATAGTGCGTAGGCCTAACCCCCAGCCACAGAACTACTGCTAACTGCGTCTCTTGCACTCAGGCTACAGAACGCAGGTATACTGTGTCTCTCCACACCCAGGTTACACAACTCCCAGACGCTGGGTCTCCTACACTCAGGCTGCAGAACTCCCACAAATCACGTCTCTCTACACTCAGCATACAGAGCTCTTGTAAACTGCTTCTCTCTACTCCCAGGCTACAGCAATGCTGTATATGGCGTCTGCCATTCGTGAGCTACTGAACTCCCATATAGGGCGTATGCCTAACCCCAAGCTACAGAACTCCCATAAGCTGACTCTTCCGCCCAAATGTTACAGAACGCCATTAACAGCACCTCTCTACACTCAGGATACAGAATTCTCGGTAACTGCGTCTGCTGCACTCAGGCTACAGAATGCAGGTATACTGCATCTCTCTACACCCAGGTTACAGAATTGCCCTAAGCTACCACTTGAACATTCTGGCTGCAGAACTCGAAACCATGAATCTGTACACTCAGCATACAGAGCTCTTGTAAACTGCTTCTCTCTAATCCCAGGCTACAGCAGTCCCATACAGTGTGTTTCATACACCTCGGTTACAGAATTGCAGTATAGTGCGTGGCCTAACCCCAAGCCACAGAACTACCGCTAACAGCATCTCCTGCACTCAGGCTACAGAACGCAGGTATACTGCATCTCTCTACACCCAGGTTACAGAACTGCCCTAAGCTACCACTTCTATACTCTGGCTGCAGAACTCCCACAAACCATGGCTCTGTACACTCAGCATACAGAGCTCTTGTAAACTGCTTCTCTCTACTCCCAGGCTACAGCACTGCTGTATACTGCGTTTGCCATCTAGTGAGCTACTGAACTCCCATATAGTGCGTATGCCTAACCCCAAGCTACAGAACTCCCATAAGCTGTGTCTTCCAACCAGAGGTTACAGAACGCCCATTAACAGTGCCTCTCTACATTCAGGATACAGAATTCTCGCTAAGTGCATCTGCTGCACTCAGGCTACAGAACGCACGTATACAGTGTCTCTCTTCACCCAGGTTACAGAACTGCCCCAAGCTAAAACTGCTACACTCAGGCTGCAGAACTCTCACAAACCATGGCTCTCTACACTCAGCATACAGAACTCTTGTAAACTGCTTCTCTCTACTCCCAGGCTACAGCAGTCCCATACAGTTTGTTTCATACACTTTGGTTACAGAACTGCTGTATAGTGCGTAGGCCTAACCCCAAGCCACAGAACTACAGCTAACTGTGTCTCTTGCACTCAGGCTACAGAACGCAGGTATACTGTGTCTCTCCACACCCAGGTTACACAACTCCCAGACGCTGGGTCTCCTACACTCAGGCTGCAGAACTCCCACAAATCACGTCTCTCTACACTCAGCATACAGAGCTCTTGTAAACTGCTTCTCTCTACTCCCAGGCTACAGCAATGCTGTATATGGCGTCTGCCATTCGTGAGCTACTGAACTCCCATATAGTGCGTATGCCTAACCCCAAGCTACAGAACTCCCAAAAGCTAACTCTTCCACCCAAATGTTACAGAACGCCATTAACAGCACCTCTCTACACTCAGTATACAGAATTATCGGTAACTGCGTCTGCTGCACTCAGGCTACAGAATGCAGGTATACTGCATCTCTCTACACCCAGGTTACAGAATTGCCCTAAGCTACCACTTGAACATTCTGGCTGCAGAACTCCCACAAACCATGAATCTGTACACTCAGCATACAGAGCTCTTGTAAACTGCTTCTCTCTACTCCCAGGCTACAGCAGTCCCATACAGTGTGTTTCATACACCTCGGTTACAGAATTGCAGTATAGTGCGTGGCCTAACCCCAAGCCACAGAACTACCGCTAACAGCATCTCCTGCACTCAGGCTACAGAACGCAGGTATACTGCATCTCTCTACACCCAGGTTACAGAACTGCCCTAAGCTACCACTTCTATACTCTGGCTGCAGAACTCCCACAAACCATGGCTCTGTACACTCAGCATACAGAGCACTTGTAAACCTCTTCTCTCTACACCCAGGATACAAGCGCTGCTGTATACTGCGTTTGCCAACTCGTGAGCTACTGAACTCCCATATAGTGTGTATGCCTAACCCCAAGCTACAGAACTCCCATAAGCTGTGTCTTCCAACCAGAGGTTACAGAACGCCCATTAACAGTGCCTCTCTACATTCAGGATACAGAATTCTCGCTAAGTGCATCTGCTGCACTCAGGCTACAGAACGCACGTATACAGTGTCTCTCTTCACCCAGGTTACAGAACTGCCCTAAGCTAAAACTGCTACACTCAGGCTGCAGAACTCTCACAAACCATGGCTCTCTACACTCAGCATACAGAGCACTTGTAAACCTCTTCTCTCTACTCCCAGGCTACAGCACTGCTGTATACTGCGTTTGCCATCTCGTGAGCTACTGAACTCCCATATAGTGCGTATGCCTAACTTAAGCTACAGAACTCCCGTAAGCTGTGTCTTTTACCTAAAGTTACAAAATGCCCATTAACAGCACTTCTCTACACTCAAGCTACAGAACTCCCACAAGCCATGGCTCTATACACTCAGCATACAGAACTCTAGTAAACTGCTTCTCTCTGCTCTTAGGCTACAGCAGTCCCATACAGTGTGTTTCATACACCTTGGTTACAGAACTGCTGTATAGTGCGTGGCCTAACCCCAAGCCACAGAACTACCGCTTAGAGCATCTCCTGCACTCAGGCTACAGAACGCAGGTATACTGCATCTCTCTACACCCAGGTTACAGAACTGCCCTAAGCTACCACTTCTATACTCTGGCTGCAGAACTCCCACAAACCATGGCTCTGTTCACTCAGCATACAGAACGCTTGTAAACTGCTTCTCTCTACTCCCAGGCTACAGCACTGCTGTATACTGCGTTTGCCAACTCGTGAGCTACTGAACTCCCATATAGTGCGTATGCCTAACCCCAAGCTACAGAAGTCCCGTAAGCTGTGTCTTTTACCTAAAGTTACAAAATGCCCATTAACAGCACTTCTCTACACTCAAGCTACAGAACTCCCGCAAGTCATGGCTCTATACACTCAGCATACAGAACTCTTGTAAACTGCTTCTCTCTGCTCCCAGGCTACAGCACTCCCATACAGTGTGTTTCATACACTTTGGTTACAGAAATGCCGTATAGTGCATAGGCCTAACCCCCAGCCACAGAGCTACCACTAACTGCGTCTCCTGCACTCAGGCTACAGAATGAAGGTATACTGTGTCTCTCCACACCGAGGTTACAGAACTCCCAAACGCTGCATCTCCTACAGTCAGGCTGCAGAATTCCCACACACCATGTCTCTCTACACTCAGCATACAGAACTCTTGTAAACTGCTTCTCTCTACTCCCAGGCTACAGCACTGCTGTAGACGGCGTCTGCCAACCATGAGCTGCAGAACTCCCATATAGTGCGTATGCCTAACCCCAAGCTGCAGAACACCTGTAAGCTGTGTCTTCCCCCCTAAGGTTACAGAATGCCCATTAACAGCACTTCTTTATACTCAGGCTACAGAACTCCTTCTAACCGGGTCTCCTGAACTCAGGCTAAAGAACGCAGTTATACTGTGTCTCTCTACACCCAGGTTACAGAACTGCCCTAAGCTAAAACTGCTACACTCAGGCTGCAGAACTCCCACAAACCATGGCTCTGTACACTCAGCATACAGAACGCTTGTAAACTGCTTCTCTCTACTCCCAGGCTACAGCACTGCTGTATACTGCGTTTGCCAACTCGTGAGCTACTGAACTCCCATATAGTGCGTATGCCTAACCCCAAGCTACAGAAGTCCCGTAAGCTGTGTCTTTTACCTAAAGTTACAAAATGCCCATTAACAGCACTTCTCTACACTCAAGCTACAGAACTCCCGCAAGTCATGGCTCTATACACTCAGCATACAGAACTCTTGTAAACTGCTTCTCTCTGCTCCCAGGCTACAGCACTCCCATACAGTGTGTTTCATACACTTTGGTTACAGAAATGCCGTATAGTGCATAGGCCTAACCCCCAGCCACAGAGCTACCACTAACTGCGTCTCCTGCACTCAGGCTACAGAATGAAGGTATACTGTGTCTCTCCACACCGAGGTTACAGAACTCCCAAACGCTGCATCTCCTACAGTCAGGCTGCAGAATTCCCACACACCATGTCTCTCTACACTCAGCATACAGAACTCTTGTAAACTGCTTCTCTCTACTCCCAGGCTACAGCACTGCTGTAGACGGCGTCTGCCAACCATGAGCTGCAGAACTCCCATATAGTGCGTATGCCTAACCCCAAGCTGCAGAACACCTGTAAGCTGTGTCTTCCCCCCTAAGGTTACAGAATGCCCATTAACAGCACTTCTTTATACTCAGGCTACAGAACTCCTTCTAACCGGGTCTCCTGAACTCAGGCTAAAGAACGCAGTTATACTGTGTCTCTCTACACCCAGGTTACAGAACTGCCCTAAGCTAAAACTGCTACACTCAGGCTGCAGAACTCCCACAAACCATGGCTCTGTACACTCAGCATACAGAACGCTTGTAAACTGCTTCTCTCTACTCCCAGGCTACAGCACTGCTGTATACTGCGTTTGCCAACTCGTGAGCTACTGAACTCCCATATAGTGCGTATGCCTAACCCCAAGCTACAGAAGTCCCGTAAGCTGTGTCTTTTACCTAAAGTTACAAAATGCCCATTAACAGCACTTCTCTACACTCAAGCTACAGAACTCCCGCAAGCCATGGCTCTATACTCTCAGCATACAGAACTCTTGTAAACTGCTTCTCTCTGCTCCCAGGCTACAGCACTCCCATACAGTGTGTTTCATACACCTTGGTTACAGAACTGCTGTATAGTGCATAGGCCTAACCCCCAGCCACAGAGCTACCACTAACTGCGTCTCCTACACTTAGGCTACAGAACGCAGGTATACTGTGTCTCTCCACACCCAGGTTACACAACTCCCAGACGCTGGGTCTCCTACACTCAGGCTGCAGAACTCCCACAAATCATGTCTCTCTACAAAGCATACGGAGCTCTTGTAAACTGCTTCTCTCTAATCCCAGGCTACAGCAGTCCCATACAGTGTGTTTCATACACCTCGGTTACAGAATTGCAGTATAGTGCGTGGCCTAACCCCAAGCCACAGAACTACCGCTAACAGCATCTCCTGCACTCAGGCTACAGAACGCAGGTATACTGCATCTCTCTACACCCAGGTTACAGAACTGCCCTAAGCTACCACTTCTATACTCTGGCTGCAGAACTCCCACAAACCATGGCTCTGTACACTCAGCATACAGAGCTCTTGTAAACTGCTTCTCTCGACTCCAAGGCTACAGCACTGCTGTATACTGCGTTTGCCATCTCGTGAGCTACTGAACTCCCATATAGTGCGTATGCCTAACCCCAAGCTACAGAACTCCCATAAGCTGTGTCTTCCAACCAAAGGTTACAGAACGCCCATTAACAGTGCCTCTCTACATTCAGGATACAGAATTCTCGCTAAGTGCATCTGCTGCACTCAGGCTACAGAACACACGTATACAGTGTCTCTCTTCACCCAGGTTACAGAACTGCCCCAAGCTAAAACTGCTACACTCAGGCTGCAGAACTCTCACAAACCATGGCTCTCTACACTCAGCATACAGAACTCTTGTAAACTGCTTCTCTCTGCTCCCAGGCTACAGCAGTCCCATACAGTGTGTTTCATACACTTTGGTTACAGAACTGCTGTATAGTGCGTAGGCCTAACCCCAAGCCACAGAACTACTGCTAACTGCATCTCTTGCACTCAGGCTACAGAACGCAGGTATACTGTGTCTCTCCACACCCAGGTTACACAACTCCCAGATGCTGGGTCTCCTACACTCAGGCTGCAGAACTCCCACAAATCACGTCTCTCTACACTCAGCATACAGAGCTCTTGTAAACTGCTTCTCTCTACTCCCAGGCTACAAGCGCTGCTGTATATGGCATCTGCCAACTCGTGAGCTACTGAACTCCCATATAGTGCGTATGCCTAACCCCAAGCTACAGAACTCCCATAAGCTAACTCTTCTGCCCAAATGTTACAGAACGCCATTAACAGCACCTCTCTACACTCAGGATACAGAATTCTCGGTAACTGCGTCTGCTGCACTCAGGCTACAGAATGCAGGTATACTGCATCTCTCTACACCCAGGTTACAGAACTGCCCTAAGCTACCACTTCAACATTCTGGCTGCAGAACTCCCACAAACCATGGCTCTGTACACTCAGCATACAGAGCTCTTGTAAACTGCTTCTCTCTACTCCCAGGCTACAGCAGTCCCATACAGTGTGTTTCATACACCTCGGTTACAGAATTGCAGTATAGTGCGTGGCCTAACCCCAAGCCACAGAACTACCGCTAACAGCATCTCCTGCACTCAGGCTACAGAATGCAGGTATACTGCATCTCTCTACACCCAGGTTACAGAACTGCCCTAAGCTACCACTTCTATACTCTGGCTGCAGAACTCCCACAAACCATGGCTCTGTACACTCAACATACAGAACACTTGTAAACTGCTTCTCTCTACTCCCAGGCTACAGCACTGCTGTATACTGCGTTTGCCAACTTGTGAGCTACTGAACTCCCATATAGTGCGTATGCCTAACCCCAAGGTACAGAAGTCCCGTAAGCTGTGTCTTTTACCTAAAGTTACAAAATGCCCATTAACAGCACTTCTCTACACACAAGCTACAGAACTCCCGCAAGCCATGGCTCTATACTCTCAGCAAACAGAACTCTTGTAAACTGCTTCTCTCTGCTCCCAGGCTACAGCACTCCCATACAGTGTGTTTCATACACCTTGGTTACAGAACTGCTGTATAGTGCGTAGGCCTAACCCCCAGCCACAGAACTACTGCTAACTGCGTCTCTTGCACTCAGGCTACAGAACGCAGGTATACTGTGTCTCTCCACACCCAGGTTACACAACTCCCAGACGCTGGGTCTCCTACACTCAGGCTGCAGAACTCCCACAAATCACGTCTCTCTACACTCAGCATACAGAGCTCTTGTAAACTGCTTCTCTCTACTCCCAGGCTACAGCAATGCTGTATATGGCGTCTGCCATTCGTGAGCTACTGAACTCCCATATAGGGCGTATGCCTAACCCCAAGCTACAGAACTCCCATAAGCTGACTCTTCCGCCCAAATGTTACAGAACGCCATTAACAGCACCTCTCTACACTCAGGATACAGAATTCTCGGTAACTGCGTCTGCTGCACTCAGGCTACAGAATGCAGGTATACTGCATCTCTCTACACCCAGGTTACAGAATTGCCCTAAGCTACCACTTGAACATTCTGGCTGCAGAACTCGAAACCATGAATCTGTACACTCAGCATACAGAGCTCTTGTAAACTGCTTCTCTCTAATCCCAGGCTACAGCAGTCCCATACAGTGTGTTTCATACACCTCGGTTACAGAATTGCAGTATAGTGCGTGGCCTAACCCCAAGCCACAGAACTACCGCTAACAGCATCTCCTGCACTCAGGCTACAGAACGCAGGTATACTGCATCTCTCTACACCCAGGTTACAGAACTGCCCTAAGCTACCACTTCTATACTCTGGCTGCAGAACTCCCACAAACCATGGCTCTGTTCACTCAGCATACAGAACGCTTGTAAACTGCTTCTCTCTACTCCCAGGCTACAGCACTGCTGTATACTGCGTTTGCCATCTAGTGAGCTACTGAACTCCCATATAGTGCGTATGCCTAACCCCAAGCTACAGAACTCCCATAAGCTGTGTCTTCCAACCAGAGGTTACAGAACGCCCATTAACAGTGCCTCTCTACATTCAGGATACAGAATTCTCGCTAAGTGCATCTGCTGCACTCAGGCTACAGAACGCACGTATACAGTGTCTCTCTTCACCCAGGTTACAGAACTGCCCCAAGCTAAAACTGCTACACTCAGGCTGCAGAACTCTCACAAACCATGGCTCTCTACACTCAGCATACAGAACTCTTGTAAACTGCTTCTCTCTACTCCCAGGCTACAGCAGTCCCATACAGTTTGTTTCATACACTTTGGTTACAGAACTGCTGTATAGTGCGTAGGCCTAACCCCAAGCCACAGAACTACAGCTAACTGTGTCTCTTGCACTCAGGCTACAGAACGCAGGTATACTGTGTCTCTCCACACCCAGGTTACACAACTCCCAGACGCTGGGTCTCCTACACTCAGGCTGCAGAACTCCCACAAATCACGTCTCTCTACACTCAGCATACAGAGCTCTTGTAAACTGCTTCTCTCTACTCCCAGGCTACAGCAATGCTGTATATGGCGTCTGCCATTCGTGAGCTACTGAACTCCCATATAGTGCGTATGCCTAACCCCAAGCTACAGAACTCCCAAAAGCTAACTCTTCCACCCAAATGTTACAGAACGCCATTAACAGCACCTCTCTACACTCAGTATACAGAATTATCGGTAACTGCGTCTGCTGCACTCAGGCTACAGAATGCAGGTATACTGCATCTCTCTACACCCAGGTTACAGAATTGCCCTAAGCTACCACTTGAACATTCTGGCTGCAGAACTCCCACAAACCATGAATCTGTACACTCAGCATACAGAGCTCTTGTAAACTGCTTCTCTCTACTCCCAGGCTACAGCAGTCCCATACAGTGTGTTTCATACACCTCGGTTACAGAATTGCAGTATAGTGCGTGGCCTAACCCCAAGCCACAGAACTACCGCTAACAGCATCTCCTGCACTCAGGCTACAGAACGCAGGTATACTGCATCTCTCTACACCCAGGTTACAGAACTGCCCTAAGCTACCACTTCTATACTCTGGCTGCAGAACTCCCACAAACCATGGCTCTGTACACTCAGCATACAGAGCACTTGTAAACCTCTTCTCTCTACACCCAGGATACAAGCCGCTGCTGTATACTGCGTTTGCCAACTCGTGAGCTACTGAACTCCCATATAGTGTGTATGCCTAACCCCAAGCTACAGAACTCCCATAAGCTGTGTCTTCCAACCAGAGGTTACAGAACGCCCATTAACAGTGCCTCTCTACATTCAGGATACAGAATTCTCGCTAAGTGCATCTGCTGCACTCAGGCTACAGAACGCACGTATACAGTGTCTCTCTTCACCCAGGTTACAGAACTGCCCTAAGCTAAAACTGCTACACTCAGGCTGCAGAACTCTCACAAACCATGGCTCTCTACACTCAGCATACAGAGCACTTGTAAACCTCTTCTCTCTACTCCCAGGCTACAGCACTGCTGTATACTGCGTTTGCCATCTCGTGAGCTACTGAACTCCCATATAGTGCGTATGCCTAACTTAAGCTACAGAACTCCCGTAAGCTGTGTCTTTTACCTAAAGTTACAAAATGCCCATTAACAGCACTTCTCTACACTCAAGCTACAGAACTCCCACAAGCCATGGCTCTATACACTCAGCATACAGAACTCTAGTAAACTGCTTCTCTCTGCTCTTAGGCTACAGCAGTCCCATACAGTGTGTTTCATACACCTTGGTTACAGAACTGCTGTATAGTGCGTGGCCTAACCCCAAGCCACAGAACTACCGCTTAGAGCATCTCCTGCACTCAGGCTACAGAACGCAGGTATACTGCATCTCTCTACACCCAGGTTACAGAACTGCCCTAAGCTACCACTTCTATACTCTGGCTGCAGAACTCCCACAAACCATGGCTCTGTTCACTCAGCATACAGAACGCTTGTAAACTGCTTCTCTCTACTCCCAGGCTACAGCACTGCTGTATACTGCGTTTGCCAACTCGTGAGCTACTGAACTCCCATATAGTGCGTATGCCTAACCCCAAGCTACAGAAGTCCCGTAAGCTGTGTCTTTTACCTAAAGTTACAAAATGCCCATTAACAGCACTTCTCTACACTCAAGCTACAGAACTCCCGCAAGTCATGGCTCTATACACTCAGCATACAGAACTCTTGTAAACTGCTTCTCTCTGCTCCCAGGCTACAGCACTCCCATACAGTGTGTTTCATACACTTTGGTTACAGAAATGCCGTATAGTGCATAGGCCTAACCCCCAGCCACAGAGCTACCACTAACTGCGTCTCCTGCACTCAGGCTACAGAATGAAGGTATACTGTGTCTCTCCACACCGAGGTTACAGAACTCCCAAACGCTGCATCTCCTACAGTCAGGCTGCAGAATTCCCACACACCATGTCTCTCTACACTCAGCATACAGAACTCTTGTAAACTGCTTCTCTCTACTCCCAGGCTACAGCACTGCTGTAGACGGCGTCTGCCAACCATGAGCTGCAGAACTCCCATATAGTGCGTATGCCTAACCCCAAGCTGCAGAACACCTGTAAGCTGTGTCTTCCCCCCTAAGGTTACAGAATGCCCATTAACAGCACTTCATTATACTCAGGCTACAGAACTCCTTCTAACCGGGTCTCCTGAACTCAGGCTAAAGAACGCAGTTATACTGTGTCTCTCTACACCCAGGTTACAGAACTGCCCTAAGCTAAAACTGCTACACTCAGGCTGCAGAACTCCCACAAACCATGGCTCTGTACACTCAGCATACAGAACGCTTGTAAACTGCTTCTCTCTACTCCCAGGCTACAGCACTGCTGTATACTGCGTTTGCCAACTCGTGAGCTACTGAACTCCCATATAGTGCGTATGCCTAACCCCAAGCTACAGAAGTCCCGTAAGCTGTGTCTTTTACCTAAAGTTACAAAATGCCCATTAACAGCACTTCTCTACACTCAAGCTACAGAACTCCCGCAAGCCATGGCTCTATACTCTCAGCATACAGAACTCTTGTAAACTGCTTCTCTCTGCTCCCAGGCTACAGCTGTCCCATACAGTGTGTTTCATACACCTTGGTTACAGAACTGCTGTATAGTGCATAGGCCTAACCCCCAGCCACAGAGCTACCACTAACTGCGTCTCCTACACTTAGGCTACAGAACGCAGGTATACTGTGTCTCTCCACACCCAGGTTACACAACTCCCAGACGCTGGGTCTCCTACACTCAGGCTGCAGAACTCCCACAAATCATGTCTCTCTACAAAGCATACGGAGCTCTTGTAAACTGCTTCTCTCTAATCCCAGGCTACAGCAGTCCCATACAGTGTGTTTCATACACCTCGGTTACAGAATTGCAGTATAGTGCGTGGCCTAACCCCAAGCCACAGAACTACCGCTAACAGCATCTCCTGCACTCAGGCTACAGAACGCAGGTATACTGCATCTCTCTACACCCAGGTTACAGAACTGCCCTAAGCTACCACTTCTATACTCTGGCTGCAGAACTCCCACAAACCATGGCTCTGTACACTCAGCATACAGAGCTCTTGTAAACTGCTTCTCTCGACTCCAAGGCTACAGCACTGCTGTATACTGCGTTTGCCATCTCGTGAGCTACTGAACTCCCATATAGTGCGTATGCCTAACCCCAAGCTACAGAACTCCCATAAGCTGTGTCTTCCAACCAAAGGTTACAGAACGCCCATTAACAGTGCCTCTCTACATTCAGGATACAGAATTCTCGCTAAGTGCATCTGCTGCACTCAGGCTACAGAACACACGTATACAGTGTCTCTCTTCACCCAGGTTACAGAACTGCCCCAAGCTAAAACTGCTACACTCAGGCTGCAGAACTCTCACAAACCATGGCTCTCTACACTCAGCATACAGAACTCTTGTAAACTGCTTCTCTCTGCTCCCAGGCTACAGCAGTCCCATACAGTGTGTTTCATACACTTTGGTTACAGAACTGCTGTATAGTGCGTAGGCCTAACCCCAAGCCACAGAACTACTGCTAACTGCATCTCTTGCACTCAGGCTACAGAACGCAGGTATACTGTGTCTCTCCACACCCAGGTTACACAACTCCCAGATGCTGGGTCTCCTACACTCAGGCTGCAGAACTCCCACAAATCACGTCTCTCTACACTCAGCATACAGAGCTCTTGTAAACTGCTTCTCTCTACTCCCAGGCTACAAGCGCTGCTGTATATGGCATCTGCCAACTCGTGAGCTACTGAACTCCCATATAGTGCGTATGCCTAACCCCAAGCTACAGAACTCCCATAAGCTAACTCTTCTGCCCAAATGTTACAGAACGCCATTAACAGCACCTCTCTACACTCAGGATACAGAATTCTCGGTAACTGCGTCTGCTGCACTCAGGCTACAGAATGCAGGTATACTGCATCTCTCTACACCCAGGTTACAGAACTGCCCTAAGCTACCACTTCAACATTCTGGCTGCAGAACTCCCACAAACCATGGCTCTGTACACTCAGCATACAGAGCTCTTGTAAACTGCTTCTCTCTACTCCCAGGCTACAGCAGTCCCATACAGTGTGTTTCATACACCTCAGTTACAGAATTGCAGTATAGTGCGTGGCCTAACCCCAAGCCACAGAACTACCGCTAACAGCATCTCCTGCACTCAGGCTACAGAATGCAGGTATACTGCATCTCTCTACACCCAGGTTACAGAACTGCCCTAAGCTACCACTTCTATACTCTGGCTGCAGAACTCCCACAAACCATGGCTCTGTACACTCAACATACAGAACACTTGTAAACTGCTTCTCTCTACTCCCAGGCTACAGCACTGCTGTATACTGCGTTTGCCAACTTGTGAGCTACTGAACTCCCATATAGTGCGTATGCCTAACCCCAAGGTACAGAAGTCCCGTAAGCTGTGTCTTTTACCTAAAGTTACAAAATGCCCATTAACAGCACTTCTCTACACACAAGCTACAGAACTCCCGCAAGCCATGGCTCTATACTCTCAGCAAACAGAACTCTTGTAAACTGCTTCTCTCTGCTCCCAGGCTACAGCACTCCCATACAGTGTGTTTCATACACCTTGGTTACAGAACTGCTGTATAGTGCGTAGGCCTAACCCCCAGCCACAGAACTACTGCTAACTGCGTCTCTTGCACTCAGGCTACAGAACGCAGGTATACTGTGTCTCTCCACACCCAGGTTACACAACTCCCAGACGCTGGGTCTCCTACACTCAGGCTGCAGAACTCCCACAAATCACGTCTCTCTACACTCAGCATACAGAGCTCTTGTAAACTGCTTCTCTCTACTCCCAGGCTACAGCAATGCTGTATATGGCGTCTGCCATTCGTGAGCTACTGAACTCCCATATAGGGCGTATGCCTAACCCCAAGCTACAGAACTCCCATAAGCTGACTCTTCCGCCCAAATGTTACAGAACGCCATTAACAGCACCTCTCTACACTCAGGATACAGAATTCTCGGTAACTGCGTCTGCTGCACTCAGGCTACAGAATGCAGGTATACTGCATCTCTCTACACCCAGGTTACAGAATTGCCCTAAGCTACCACTTGAACATTCTGGCTGCAGAACTCGAAACCATGAATCTGTACACTCAGCATACAGAGCTCTTGTAAACTGCTTCTCTCTAATCCCAGGCTACAGCAGTCCCATACAGTGTGTTTCATACACCTCGGTTACAGAATTGCAGTATAGTGCGTGGCCTAACCCCAAGCCACAGAACTACCGCTAACAGCATCTCCTGCACTCAGGCTACAGAACGCAGGTATACTGCATCTCTCTACACCCAGGTTACAGAACTGCCCTAAGCTACCACTTCTATACTCTGGCTGCAGAACTCCCACAAACCATGGCTCTGTACACTCAGCATACAGAGCTCTTGTAAACTGCTTCTCTCTACTCCCAGGCTACAGCACTGCTGTATACTGCGTTTGCCATCTAGTGAGCTACTGAACTCCCATATAGTGCATATGCCTAACCCCAAGCTACAGAACTCCCATAAGCTGTGTCTTCCAACCAGAGGTTACAGAACGCCCATTAACAGTGCCTCTCTACATTCAGGATACAGAATTCTCGCTAAGTGCATCTGCTGCACTCAGGCTACAGAACGCACGTATACAGTGTCTCTCTTCACCCAGGTTACAGAACTGCCCCAAGCTAAAACTGCTACACTCAGGCTGCAGAACTCTCACAAACCATGGCTCTCTACACTCAGCATACAGAACTCTTGTAAACTGCTTCTCTCTACTCCCAGGCTACAGCAGTCCCATACAGTTTGTTTCATACACTTTGGTTACAGAACTGCTGTATAGTGCGTAGGCCTAACCCCAAGCCACAGAACTACTGCTAACTGTGTCTCTTGCACTCAGGCTACAGAACGCAGGTATACTGTGTCTCTCCACACCCAGGTTACACAACTCCCAGACGCTGGGTCTCCTACACTCAGGCTGCAGAACTCCCACAAATCACGTCTCTCTACACTCAGCATACAGAGCTCTTGTAAACTGCTTCTCTCTACTCCCAGGCTACAGCAATGCTGTATATGGCGTCTGCCATTCGTGAGCTACTGAACTCCCATATAGTGCGTATGCCTAACCCCAAGCTACAGAACTCCCATAAGCTAACTCTTCCACCCAAATGTTACAGAACGCCATTAACAGCACCTCTCTACACTCAGTATACAGAATTCTCGGTAACTGCGTCTGCTGCACTCAGGCTACAGAATGCAGGTATACTGCATCTCTCTACACCCAGGTTACAGAATTGCCCTAAGCTACCAATTGAACATTCTGGCTGCAGAACTCCCACAAACCATGAATCTGTACACTCAGCATACAGAGCTCTTGTAAACTGCTTCTCTCTACTCCCAGGCTACAGCAGTCCCATACAGTGTGTTTCATACACCTCGGTTACAGAATTGCAGTATAGTGCGTGGCCTAACCCCAAGCCACAGAACTACCGCTAACAGCATCTCCTGCACTCAGGCTACAGAACGCAGGTATACTGCATCTCTCTACACCCAGGTTACAGAACTGCCCTAAGCTACCACTTCTATACTCTGGCTGCAGAACTCCCACAAACCATGGCTCTGTACACTCAGCATACAGAGCTCTTGTAAACCTCTTCTCTCTACACCCAGGATACAAGGGCTGCTGTATACTGCGTTTGCCAACTCGTGAGCTACTGAACTCCCATATAGTGCGTATGCCTAACCCCAAGCTACAGAACTCCCATAAGCTGTGTCTTCCAACCAAAGGTTACAGAACGCCCATTAACAGTGCCTCTCTACATTCAGGATACAGAATTCTCGCTAAGTGCATCTGCTGCACTCAGGCTACAGAACGCACGTATACAGTGTCTCTCTTCACCCAGGTTACAGAACTGCCCTAAGCTAAAACTGCTACACTCAGGCTGCAGAACTCTCACAAACCATGGCTCTCTACACTCAGCATACAGAACTCTTGTAAACTGCTTCTCTCTACTCCCAGGCTACAGCACTGCTGTATACTGCGTTTGCCATCTCGTGAGCTACTGAACTCCCATATAGTGCGTATGCCTAACTTAAGCTACAGAACTCCCGTAAGCTGTGTCTTTTACCTAAAGTTACAAAATGCCCATTAACAGCACTTCTCTACACTCAAGCTACAGAACTCCCGCAAGCCATGGCTCTATACACTCAGCATACAGAACTCTAGTAAACTGCTTCTCTCTGCTCTTAGGCTACAGCAGTCCCATACAGTGTGTTTCATACACCTTGGTTACAGAACTGCTGTATAGTGCGTGGCCTAACCCCAAGCCACAGAACTACCGCTTAGAGCATCTCCTGCACTCAGGCTACAGAACGCAGGTATACTGCATCTCTCTACACCCAGGTTACAGAACTGCCCTAAGCTACCACTTCTATACTCTGGCTGCAGAACTCCCACAAACCATGGCTCTGTTCACTCAGCATACAGAACGCTTGTAAACTGCTTCTCTCTACTCCCAGGCTACAGCACTGCTGTATACTGCGTTTGCCAACTCGTGAGCTACTGAACTCCCATATAGTGCGTATGCCTAACCCCAAGCTACAGAAGTCCCGTAAGCTGTGTCTTTTACCTAAAGTTACAAAATGCCCATTAACAGCACTTCTCTACACTCAAGCTACAGAACTCCCGCAAGTCATGGCTCTATACACTCAGCATACAGAACTCTTGTAAACTGCTTCTCTCTGCTCCCAGGCTACAGCACTCCCATACAGTGTGTTTCATACACTTTGGTTACAGAAATGCCGTATAGTGCATAGGCCTAACCCCCAGCCACAGAGCTACCACTAACTGCGTCTCCTGCACTCAGGCTACAGAATGAAGGTATACTGTGTCTCTCCACACCGAGGTTACAGAACTCCCAAACGCTGCATCTCCTACAGTCAGGCTGCAGAATTCCCACACACCATGTCTCTCTACACTCAGCATACAGAACTCTTGTAAACTGCTTCTCTCTACTCCCAGGCTACAGCACTGCTGTAGACGGCGTCTGCCAACCATGAGCTGCAGAACTCCCATATAGTGCGTATGCCTAACCCCAAGCTGCAGAACACCTGTAAGCTGTGTCTTCCCCCCTAAGGTTACAGAATGCCCATTAACAGCACTTCATTATACTCAGGCTACAGAACTCCTTCTAACCGGGTCTCCTGAACTCAGGCTAAAGAACGCAGTTATACTGTGTCTCTCTACACCCAGGTTACAGAACTGCCCTAAGCTAAAACTGCTACACTCAGGCTGCAGAACTCCCACAAACCATGGCTCTGTACACTCAGCATACAGAACGCTTGTAAACTGCTTCTCTCTACTCCCAGGCTACAGCACTGCTGTATACTGCGTTTGCCAACTCGTGAGCTACTGAACTCCCATATAGTGCGTATGCCTAACCCCAAGCTACAGAAGTCCCGTAAGCTGTGTCTTTTACCTAAAGTTACAAAATGCCCATTAACAGCACTTCTCTACACTCAAGCTACAGAACTCCCGCAAGCCATGGCTCTATACTCTCAGCATACAGAACTCTTGTAAACTGCTTCTCTCTGCTCCCAGGCTACAGCTGTCCCATACAGTGTGTTTCATACACCTTGGTTACAGAACTGCTGTATAGTGCATAGGCCTAACCCCCAGCCACAGAGCTACCACTAACTGCGTCTCCTACACTTAGGCTACAGAACGCAGGTATACTGTGTCTCTCCACACCCAGGTTACACAACTCCCAGACGCTGGGTCTCCTACACTCAGGCTGCAGAACTCCCACAAATCATGTCTCTCTACAAAGCATACGGAGCTCTTGTAAACTGCTTCTCTCTAATCCCAGGCTACAGCAGTCCCATACAGTGTGTTTCATACACCTCGGTTACAGAATTGCAGTATAGTGCGTGGCCTAACCCCAAGCCACAGAACTACCGCTAACAGCATCTCCTGCACTCAGGCTACAGAACGCAGGTATACTGCATCTCTCTACACCCAGGTTACAGAACTGCCCTAAGCTACCACTTCTATACTCTGGCTGCAGAACTCCCACAAACCATGGCTCTGTACACTCAGCATACAGAGCTCTTGTAAACTGCTTCTCTCGACTCCAAGGCTACAGCACTGCTGTATACTGCGTTTGCCATCTCGTGAGCTACTGAACTCCCATATAGTGCGTATGCCTAACCCCAAGCTACAGAACTCCCATAAGCTGTGTCTTCCAACCAAAGGTTACAGAACGCCCATTAACAGTGCCTCTCTACATTCAGGATACAGAATTCTCGCTAAGTGCATCTGCTGCACTCAGGCTACAGAACACACGTATACAGTGTCTCTCTTCACCCAGGTTACAGAACTGCCCCAAGCTAAAACTGCTACACTCAGGCTGCAGAACTCTCACAAACCATGGCTCTCTACACTCAGCATACAGAACTCTTGTAAACTGCTTCTCTCTGCTCCCAGGCTACAGCAGTCCCATACAGTGTGTTTCATACACTTTGGTTACAGAACTGCTGTATAGTGCGTAGGCCTAACCCCAAGCCACAGAACTACTGCTAACTGCATCTCTTGCACTCAGGCTACAGAACGCAGGTATACTGTGTCTCTCCACACCCAGGTTACACAACTCCCAGATGCTGGGTCTCCTACACTCAGGCTGCAGAACTCCCACAAATCACGTCTCTCTACACTCAGCATACAGAGCTCTTGTAAACTGCTTCTCTCTACTCCCAGGCTACAAGCGCTGCTGTATATGGCATCTGCCAACTCGTGAGCTACTGAACTCCCATATAGTGCGTATGCCTAACCCCAAGCTACAGAACTCCCATAAGCTAACTCTTCTGCCCAAATGTTACAGAACGCCATTAACAGCACCTCTCTACACTCAGGATACAGAATTCTCGGTAACTGCGTCTGCTGCACTCAGGCTACAGAATGCAGGTATACTGCATCTCTCTACACCCAGGTTACAGAACTGCCCTAAGCTACCACTTCAACATTCTGGCTGCAGAACTCCCACAAACCATGGCTCTGTACACTCAGCATACAGAGCTCTTGTAAACTGCTTCTCTCTACTCCCAGGCTACAGCAGTCCCATACAGTGTGTTTCATACACCTCGGTTACAGAATTGCAGTATAGTGCGTGGCCTAACCCCAAGCCACAGAACTACCGCTAACAGCATCTCCTGCACTCAGGCTACAGAATGCAGGTATACTGCATCTCTCTACACCCAGGTTACAGAACTGCCCTAAGCTACCACTTCTATACTCTGGCTGCAGAACTCCCACAAACCATGGCTCTGTACACTCAACATACAGAACACTTGTAAACTGCTTCTCTCTACTCCCAGGCTACAGCACTGCTGTATACTGCGTTTGCCAACTTGTGAGCTACTGAACTCCCATATAGTGCGTATGCCTAACCCCAAGGTACAGAAGTCCCGTAAGCTGTGTCTTTTACCTAAAGTTACAAAATGCCCATTAACAGCACTTCTCTACACACAAGCTACAGAACTCCCGCAAGCCATGGCTCTATACTCTCAGCAAACAGAACTCTTGTAAACTGCTTCTCTCTGCTCCCAGGCTACAGCACTCCCATACAGTGTGTTTCATACACCTTGGTTACAGAACTGCTGTATAGTGCGTAGGCCTAACCCCCAGCCACAGAACTACTGCTAACTGCGTCTCTTGCACTCAGGCTACAGAACGCAGGTATACTGTGTCTCTCCACACCCAGGTTACACAACTCCCAGACGCTGGGTCTCCTACACTCAGGCTGCAGAACTCCCACAAATCACGTCTCTCTACACTCAGCATACAGAGCTCTTGTAAACTGCTTCTCTCTACTCCCAGGCTACAGCAATGCTGTATATGGCGTCTGCCATTCGTGAGCTACTGAACTCCCACATAGGGCGTATGCCTAACCCCAAGCTACAGAACTCCCATAAGCTGACTCTTCCGCCCAAATGTTACAGAACGCCATTAACAGCACCTCTCTACACTCAGGATACAGAATTCTCGGTAACTGCGTCTGCTGCACTCAGGCTACAGAATGCAGGTATACTGCATCTCTCTACACCCAGGTTACAGAATTGCCCTAAGCTACCACTTGAACATTCTGGCTGCAGAACTCGAAACCATGAATCTGTACACTCAGCATACAGAGCTCTTGTAAACTGCTTCTCTCTAATCCCAGGCTACAGCAGTCCCATACAGTGTGTTTCATACACCTCGGTTACAGAATTGCAGTATAGTGCGTGGCCTAACCCCAAGCCACAGAACTACCGCTAACAGCATCTCCTGCACTCAGGCTACAGAACGCAGGTATACTGCATCTCTCTACACCCAGGTTACAGAACTGCCCTAAGCTACCACTTCTATACTCTGGCTGCAGAACTCCCACAAACAATGGCTCTGTACACTCAGCATACAGAGCTCTTGTAAACTGCTTCTCTCTACTCCCAGGCTACAGCACTGCTGTATACTGCGTTTGCCATCTAGTGAGCTACTGAACTCCCATATAGTGCATATGCCTAACCCCAAGCTACAGAACTCCCATAAGCTGTGTCTTCCAACCAGAGGTTACAGAACGCCCATTAACAGTGCCTCTCTACATTCAGGATACAGAATTCTCGCTAAGTGCATCTGCTGCACTCAGGCTACAGAACGCACGTATACAGTGTCTCTCTTCACCCAGGTTACAGAACTGCCCCAAGCTAAAACTGCTACACTCAGGCTGCAGAACTCTCACAAACCATGGCTCTCTACACTCAGCATACAGAACTCTTGTAAACTGCTTCTCTCTACTCCCAGGCTACAGCAGTCCCATACAGTTTGTTTCATACACTTTGGTTACAGAACTGCTGTATAGTGCGTAGGCCTAACCCCAAGCCACAGAACTACTGCTAACTGTGTCTCTTGCACTCAGGCTACAGAACGCAGGTATACTGTGTCTCTCCACACCCAGGTTACACAACTCCCAGACGCTGGGTCTCCTACACTCAGGCTGCAGAACTCCCACAAATCACGTCTCTCTACACTCAGCATACAGAGCTCTTGTAAACTGCTTCTCTCTACTCCCAGGCTACAGCAATGCTGTATATGGCGTCTGCCATTCGTGAGCTACTGAACTCCCATATAGTGCGTATGCCTAACCCCAAGCTACAGAACTCCCATAAGCTAACTCTTCCACCCAAATGTTACAGAACGCCATTAACAGCACCTCTCTACACTCAGTATACAGAATTCTCGGTAACTGCGTCTGCTGCACTCAGGCTACAGAATGCAGGTATACTGCATCTCTCTACACCCAGGTTACAGAATTGCCCTAAGCTACCAATTGAACATTCTGGCTGCAGAACTCCCACAAACCATGAATCTGTACACTCAGCATACAGAGCTCTTGTAAACTGCTTCTCTCTACTCCCAGGCTACAGCAGTCCCATACAGTGTGTTTCATACACCTCGGTTACAGAATTGCAGTATAGTGCGTGGCCTAACCCCAAGCCACAGAACTACCGCTAACAGCATCTCCTGCACTCAGGCTACAGAACGCAGGTATACTGCATCTCTCTACACCCAGGTTACAGAACTGCCCTAAGCTACCACTTCTATACTCTGGCTGCAGAACTCCCACAAACCATGGCTCTGTACACTCAGCATACAGAATGCTTGTAAACTGCTTCTCTCTACTCCCAGGCTACAGCACTGCTGTATACTGCGTTTGCCAACTCGTGAGCTACTGAACTCCCATATAGTGCGTATGCCTAACCCCAAGCTACAGAAGTCCCGTAAGCTGTGTCTTTTACCTAAAGTTACAAAATGCCCATTAACAGCACTTCTCTACACTCAAGCTACAGAACTCCCGCAAGTCATGGCTCTATACACTCAGCATACAGAACTCTTGTAAACTGCTTCTCTCTGCTCCCAGGCTACAGCACTCCCATACAGTGTGTTTCATACACTTTGGTTACAGAAATGCCGTATAGTGCATAGGCCTAACCCCCAGCCACAGAGCTACCACTAACTGCGTCTCCTGCACTCAGGCTACAGAATGAAGGTATACTGTGTCTCTCCACACCGAGGTTACAGAACTCCCAAACGCTGCATCTCCTACAGTCAGGCTGCAGAATTCCCACACACCATGTCTCTCTACACTCAGCATACAGAACTCTTGTAAACTGCTTCTCTCTACTCCCAGGCTACAGCACTGCTGTAGACGGCGTCTGCCAACCATGAGCTGCAGAACTCCCATATAGTGCGTATGCCTAACCCCAAGCTGCAGAACACCTGTAAGCTGTGTCTTCCCCCCTAAGGTTACAGAATGCCCATTAACAGCACTTCATTATACTCAGGCTACAGAACTCCTTCTAACCGGGTCTCCTGAACTCAGGCTAAAGAACGCAGTTATACTGTGTCTCTCTACACCCAGGTTACAGAACTGCCCTAAGCTAAAACTGCTACACTCAGGCTGCAGAACTCCCACAAACCATGGCTCTGTACACTCAGCATACAGAACGCTTGTAAACTGCTTCTCTCTACTCCCAGGCTACAGCACTGCTGTATACTGCGTTTGCCAACTCGTGAGCTACTGAACTCCCATATAGTGCGTATGCCTAACCCCAAGCTACAGAAGTCCCGTAAGCTGTGTCTTTTACCTAAAGTTACAAAATGCCCATTAACAGCACTTCTCTACACTCAAGCTACAGAACTCCCGCAAGCCATGGCTCTATACTCTCAGCATACAGAACTCTTGTAAACTGCTTCTCTCTGCTCCCAGGCTACAGCTGTCCCATACAGTGTGTTTCATACACCTTGGTTACAGAACTGCTGTATAGTGCATAGGCCTAACCCCCAGCCACAGAGCTACCACTAACTGCGTCTCCTACACTTAGGCTACAGAACGCAGGTATACTGTGTCTCTCCACACCCAGGTTACACAACTCCCAGACGCTGGGTCTCCTACACTCAGGCTGCAGAACTCCCACAAATCATGTCTCTCTACAAAGCATACGGAGCTCTTGTAAACTGCTTCTCTCTAATCCCAGGCTACAGCAGTCCCATACAGTGTGTTTCATACACCTCGGTTACAGAATTGCAGTATAGTGCGTGGCCTAACCCCAAGCCACAGAACTACCGCTAACAGCATCTCCTGCACTCAGGCTACAGAACGCAGGTATACTGCATCTCTCTACACCCAGGTTACAGAACTGCCCTAAGCTACCACTTCTATACTCTGGCTGCAGAACTCCCACAAACCATGGCTCTGTACACTCAGCATACAGAGCTCTTGTAAACTGCTTCTCTCGACTCCAAGGCTACAGCACTGCTGTATACTGCGTTTGCCATCTCGTGAGCTACTGAACTCCCATATAGTGCGTATGCCTAACCCCAAGCTACAGAACTCCCATAAGCTGTGTCTTCCAACCAAAGGTTACAGAACGCCCATTAACAGTGCCTCTCTACATTCAGGATACAGAATTCTCGCTAAGTGCATCTGCTGCACTCAGGCTACAGAACACACGTATACAGTGTCTCTCTTCACCCAGGTTACAGAACTGCCCCAAGCTAAAACTGCTACACTCAGGCTGCAGAACTCTCACAAACCATGGCTCTCTACACTCAGCATACAGAACTCTTGTAAACTGCTTCTCTCTGCTCCCAGGCTACAGCAGTCCCATACAGTGTGTTTCATACACTTTGGTTACAGAACTGCTGTATAGTGCGTAGGCCTAACCCCAAGCCACAGAACTACTGCTAACTGCATCTCTTGCACTCAGGCTACAGAACGCAGGTATACTGTGTCTCTCCACACCCAGGTTACACAACTCCCAGATGCTGGGTCTCCTACACTCAGGCTGCAGAACTCCCACAAATCACGTCTCTCTACACTCAGCATACAGAGCTCTTGTAAACTGCTTCTCTCTACTCCCAGGCTACAAGCGCTGCTGTATATGGCATCTGCCAACTCGTGAGCTACTGAACTCCCATATAGTGCGTATGCCTAACCCCAAGCTACAGAACTCCCATAAGCTAACTCTTCTGCCCAAATGTTACAGAACGCCATTAACAGCACCTCTCTACACTCAGGATACAGAATTCTCGGTAACTGCGTCTGCTGCACTCAGGCTACAGAATGCAGGTATACTGCATCTCTCTACACCCAGGTTACAGAACTGCCCTAAGCTACCACTTCAACATTCTGGCTGCAGAACTCCCACAAACCATGGCTCTGTACACTCAGCATACAGAGCTCTTGTAAACTGCTTCTCTCTACTCCCAGGCTACAGCAGTCCCATACAGTGTGTTTCATACACCTCGGTTACAGAATTGCAGTATAGTGCGTGGCCTAACCCCAAGCCACAGAACTACCGCTAACAGCATCTCCTGCACTCAGGCTACAGAATGCAGGTATACTGCATCTCTCTACACCCAGGTTACAGAACTGCCCTAAGCTACCACTTCTATACTCTGGCTGCAGAACTCCCACAAACCATGGCTCTGTACACTCAACATACAGAACACTTGTAAACTGCTTCTCTCTACTCCCAGGCTACAGCACTGCTGTATACTGCGTTTGCCAACTTGTGAGCTACTGAACTCCCATATAGTGCGTATGCCTAACCCCAAGGTACAGAAGTCCCGTAAGCTGTGTCTTTTACCTAAAGTTACAAAATGCCCATTAACAGCACTTCTCTACACACAAGCTACAGAACTCCCGCAAGCCATGGCTCTATACTCTCAGCAAACAGAACTCTTGTAAACTGCTTCTCTCTGCTCCCAGGCTACAGCACTCCCATACAGTGTGTTTCATACACCTTGGTTACAGAACTGCTGTATAGTGCGTAGGCCTAACCCCCAGCCACAGAACTACTGCTAACTGCGTCTCTTGCACTCAGGCTACAGAACGCAGGTATACTGTGTCTCTCCACACCCAGGTTACACAACTCCCAGACGCTGGGTCTCCTACACTCAGGCTGCAGAACTCCCACAAATCACGTCTCTCTACACTCAGCATACAGAGCTCTTGTAAACTGCTTCTCTCTACTCCCAGGCTACAGCAATGCTGTATATGGCGTCTGCCATTCGTGAGCTACTGAACTCCCACATAGGGCGTATGCCTAACCCCAAGCTACAGAACTCCCATAAGCTGACTCTTCCGCCCAAATGTTACAGAACGCCATTAACAGCACCTCTCTACACTCAGGATACAGAATTCTCGGTAACTGCGTCTGCTGCACTCAGGCTACAGAATGCAGGTATACTGCATCTCTCTACACCCAGGTTACAGAATTGCCCTAAGCTACCACTTGAACATTCTGGCTGCAGAACTCGAAACCATGAATCTGTACACTCAGCATACAGAGCTCTTGTAAACTGCTTCTCTCTAATCCCAGGCTACAGCAGTCCCATACAGTGTGTTTCATACACCTCGGTTACAGAATTGCAGTATAGTGCGTGGCCTAACCCCAAGCCACAGAACTACCGCTAACAGCATCTCCTGCACTCAGGCTACAGAACGCAGGTATACTGCATCTCTCTACACCCAGGTTACAGAACTGCCCTAAGCTACCACTTCTATACTCTGGCTGCAGAACTCCCACAAACAATGGCTCTGTACACTCAGCATACAGAGCTCTTGTAAACTGCTTCTCTCTACTCCCAGGCTACAGCACTGCTGTATACTGCGTTTGCCATCTAGTGAGCTACTGAACTCCCATATAGTGCATATGCCTAACCCCAAGCTACAGAACTCCCATAAGCTGTGTCTTCCAACCAGAGGTTACAGAACGCCCATTAACAGTGCCTCTCTACATTCAGGATACAGAATTCTCGCTAAGTGCATCTGCTGCACTCAGGCTACAGAACGCACGTATACAGTGTCTCTCTTCACCCAGGTTACAGAACTGCCCCAAGCTAAAACTGCTACACTCAGGCTGCAGAACTCTCACAAACCATGGCTCTCTACACTCAGCATACAGAACTCTTGTAAACTGCTTCTCTCTACTCCCAGGCTACAGCAGTCCCATACAGTTTGTTTCATACACTTTGGTTACAGAACTGCTGTATAGTGCGTAGGCCTAACCCCAAGCCACAGAACTACTGCTAACTGTGTCTCTTGCACTCAGGCTACAGAACGCAGGTATACTGTGTCTCTCCACACCCAGGTTACACAACTCCCAGACGCTGGGTCTCCTACACTCAGGCTGCAGAACTCCCACAAATCACGTCTCTCTACACTCAGCATACAGAGCTCTTGTAAACTGCTTCTCTCTACTCCCAGGCTACAGCAATGCTGTATATGGCGTCTGCCATTCGTGAGCTACTGAACTCCCATATAGTGCGTATGCCTAACCCCAAGCTACAGAACTCCCATAAGCTAACTCTTCCACCCAAATGTTACAGAACGCCATTAACAGCACCTCTCTACACTCAGTATACAGAATTCTCGGTAACTGCGTCTGCTGCACTCAGGCTACAGAATGCAGGTATACTGCATCTCTCTACACCCAGGTTACAGAATTGCCCTAAGCTACCAATTGAACATTCTGGCTGCAGAACTCCCACAAACCATGAATCTGTACACTCAGCATACAGAGCTCTTGTAAACTGCTTCTCTCTACTCCCAGGCTACAGCAGTCCCATACAGTGTGTTTCATACACCTCGGTTACAGAATTGCAGTATAGTGCGTGGCCTAACCCCAAGCCACAGAACTACCGCTAACAGCATCTCCTGCACTCAGGCTACAGAACGCAGGTATACTGCATCTCTCTACACCCAGGTTACAGAACTGCCCTAAGCTACCACTTCTATACTCTGGCTGCAGAACTCCCACAAACCATGGCTCTGTACACTCAGCATACAGAGCTCTTGTAAACCTCTTCTCTCTACACCCAGGATACAAGGGCTGCTGTATACTGCGTTTGCCAACTCGTGAGCTACTGAACTCCCATATAGTGCGTATGCCTAACCCCAAGCTACAGAACTCCCATAAGCTGTGTCTTCCAACCAAAGGTTACAGAACGCCCATTAACAGTGCCTCTCTACATTCAGGATACAGAATTCTCGCTAAGTGCATCTGCTGCACTCAGGCTACAGAACGCACGTATACAGTGTCTCTCTTCACCCAGGTTACAGAACTGCCCTAAGCTAAAACTGCTACACTCAGGCTGCAGAACTCTCACAAACCATGGCTCTCTACACTCAGCATACAGAACTCTTGTAAACTGCTTCTCTCTACTCCCAGGCTACAGCACTGCTGTATACTGCGTTTGCCATCTCGTGAGCTACTGAACTCCCATATAGTGCGTATGCCTAACTTAAGCTACAGAACTCCCGTAAGCTGTGTCTTTTACCTAAAGTTACAAAATGCCCATTAACAGCACTTCTCTACACTCAAGCTACAGAACTCCCGCAAGCCATGGCTCTATACACTCAGCATACAGAACTCTAGTAAACTGCTTCTCTCTGCTCTTAGGCTACAGCAGTCCCATACAGTGTGTTTCATACACCTTGGTTACAGAACTGCTGTATAGTGCGTGGCCTAACCCCAAGCCACAGAACTACCGCTTAGAGCATCTCCTGCACTCAGGCTACAGAACGCAGGTATACTGCATCTCTCTACACCCAGGTTACAGAACTGCCCTAAGCTACCACTTCTATACTCTGGCTGCAGAACTCCCACAAACCATGGCTCTGTTCACTCAGCATACAGAACGCTTGTAAACTGCTTCTCTCTACTCCCAGGCTACAGCACTGCTGTATACTGCGTTTGCCAACTCGTGAGCTACTGAACTCCCATATAGTGCGTATGCCTAACCCCAAGCTACAGAAGTCCCGTAAGCTGTGTCTTCCAACCAAAGGTTACAGAACGCCATTAACAGCACCTCTCTACACTCAGGATACAGAATTCTCGGTAACTGCGTCTGCTGCACTCAGGCTACAGAATGCAGGTATACTGCATCTCTCTACACCCAGGTTACAGAATTGCCCTAAGCTACCAATTGAACATTCTGGCTGCAGAACTCCCACAAACCATGAATCTGTACACTCAGCATACAGAGCTCTTGTAAACTGCTTCTCTCTACTCCCAGGCTACAGCAGTCCCATACAGTGTGTTTCATACACCTCGGTTACAGAATTGCAGTATAGTGCGTGGCCTAACCCCAAGCCACAGAACTACCGCTAACAGCATCTCCTGCACTCAGGCTACAGAACGCAGGTATACTGCATCTCTCTACACCCAGGTTACAGAACTGCCCTAAGCTACCACTTCTATACTCTGGCTGCAGAACTCCCACAAACCATGGCTCTGTACACTCAGCATACAGAGCTCTTGTAAACCTCTTCTCTCTACACCCAGGATACAAGGGCTGCTGTATACTGCGTTTGCCAACTCGTGAGCTACTGAACTCCCATATAGTGCGTATGCCTAACCCCAAGCTACAGAACTCCCATAAGCTGTGTCTTCCAACCAGAGGTTACAGAACGCCCATTAACAGTGCCTCTCTACATTCAGGATACAGAATTCTCGCTAAGTGCATCTGCTGCACTCAGGCTACAGAACGCACGTATACAGTGTCTCTCTTCACCCAGGTTACAGAACTGCCCTAAGCTAAAACTGCTACACTCAGGCTGCAGAACTCTCACAAACCATGGCTCTCTACACTCAGCATACAGAACTCTTGTAAACTGCTTCTCTCTACTCCCAGGCTACAGCACTGCTGTATACTGCGTTTGCCATCTCGTGAGCTACTGAACTCCCATATAGTGCGTATGCCTAACTTAAGCTACAGAACTCCCGTAAGCTGTGTCTTTTACCTAAAGTTACAAAATGCCCATTAACAGCACTTCTCTACACTCAAGCTACAGAACTCCCGCAAGCCATGGCTCTATACACTCAGCATACAGAACTCTAGTAAACTGCTTCTCTCTGCTCTTAGGCTACAGCAGTCCCATACAGTGTGTTTCATACACCTTGGTTACAGAACTGCTGTATAGTGCGTGGCCTAACCCCAAGCCACAGAACTACCGCTTAGAGCATCTCCTGCACTCAGGCTACAGAACGCAGGTATACTGCATCTCTCTACACCCAGGTTACAGAACTGCCCTAAGCTACCACTTCTATACTCTGGCTGCAGAACTCCCACAAACCATGGCTCTGTACACTCAGCATACAGAATGCTTGTAAACTGCTTCTCTCTACTCCCAGGCTACAGCACTGCTGTATACTGCGTTTGCCAACTCGTGAGCTACTGAACTCCCATATAGTGCGTATGCCTAACCCCAAGCTACAGAAGTCCCGTAAGCTGTGTCTTTTACCTAAAGTTACAAAATGCCCATTAACAGCACTTCTCTACACTCAAGCTACAGAACTCCCGCAAGTCATGGCTCTATACACTCAGCATACAGAACTCTTGTAAACTGCTTCTCTCTGCTCCCAGGCTACAGCACTCCCATACAGTGTGTTTCATACACTTTGGTTACAGAAATGCCGTATAGTGCATAGGCCTAACCCCCAGCCACAGAGCTACCACTAACTGCGTCTCCTGCACTCAGGCTACAGAATGAAGGTATACTGTGTCTCTCCACACCGAGGTTACAGAACTCCCAAACGCTGCATCTCCTACAGTCAGGCTGCAGAATTCCCACACACCATGTCTCTCTACACTCAGCATACAGAACTCTTGTAAACTGCTTCTCTCTACTCCCAGGCTACAGCACTGCTGTAGACGGCGTCTGCCAACCATGAGCTGCAGAACTCCCATATAGTGCGTATGCCTAACCCCAAGCTGCAGAACACCTGTAAGCTGTGTCTTCCCCCCTAAGGTTACAGAATGCCCATTAACAGCACTTCTTTATACTCAGGCTACAGAACTCCTTCTAACCGGGTCTCCTGAACTCAGGCTAAAGAACGCAGTTATACTGTGTCTCTCTACACCCAGGTTACAGAACTGCCCTAAGCTAAAACTGCTACACTCAGGCTGCAGAACTCCCACAAACCATGGCTCTGTACACTCAGCATACAGAACGCTTGTAAACTGCTTCTCTCTACTCCCAGGCTACAGCACTGCTGTATACTGCGTTTGCCAACTCGTGAGCTACTGAACTCCCATATAGTGCGTATGCCTAACCCCAAGCTACAGAAGTCCTGTAAGCTGTGTCTTTTACCTAAAGTTACAAAATGCCCATTAACAGCACTTCTCTACACTCAAGCTACAGAACTCCCGCAAGCCATGGCTCTATACTCTCAGCATACAGAACTCTTGTAAACTGCTTCTCTCTGCTCCCAGGCTACAGCTGTCCCATACAGTGTGTTTCATACACCTTGGTTACAGAACTGCTGTATAGTGCATAGGCCTAACCCCCAGCCACAGAGCTACCACTAACTGCGTCTCCTACACTTAGGCTACAGAACGCAGGTATACTGTGTCTCTCCACACCCAGGTTACACAACTCCCAGACGCTGGGTCTCCTACACTCAGGCTGCAGAACTCCCACAAATCATGTCTCTCTACACTCAGCAAACAGAGCTCTTGTAAACTGCTTCTCTCTACTCCCAGGCTACAGCAATGCTGTATATGGCGTCTGCCATTCGTGAGCTACTGAACTCCCATATAGGGCGTATGCCTAACCCCAAGCTACAGAACTCCCATAAGCTGTGTCTTCCAACCAAAGGTTACAGAACGCCCATTAACAGTGCCTCTCTACATTCAGGATACAGAATTCTCGCTAAGTGCATCTGCTGCACTCAGGCTACAGAACGCACGTATACAGTGTCTCTCTTCACCCAGGTTACAGAACTGCCCCAAGCTAAAACTGCTACACTCAGGCTGCAGAACTCTCACAAACAATGGCTATCTACACTCAGCATACAGAACTCTTGTAAACTGCTTCTCTCTACTCCCAGGCTACAGCAGTCCCATACAGTGTGTTTCATACACTTTGGTTACAGAACTGCTGTATAGTGCATAGGCCTAACCCCAAGCCACAGAACTACTGCTAACTGCATCTCTTGCACTCAGGCTACAGAACGCAGGTATACTGTGTCTCTCCACACCCAGGTTACACAACTCCCAGACGCTGGGTCTCCTACACTCAGGCTGCAGAACTCCCACAAATCATGTCTCTCTACAAAGCATACAGAGCTCTTGTAAACTGCTTCTCTCTACTCCCAGGCTACAGCAATGCTGTATATGGCGTCTGCCATTCGTGAGCTACTGAACTCCCATATAGGGCGTATGCCTAACCCCAAGCTACAGAACTCCCATAAGCTGACTCTTCCGCCCAAATGTTACAGAACGCCATTAACAGCACCTCTCTACACTCAGGATACAGAATTCTCGGTAACTGCGTCTGCTGCACTCAGGCTACAGAATGCAGGTATACTGCATCTCTCTACACCCAGGTTACAGAATTGCCCTAAGCTACCACTTGAACATTCTGGCTGCAGAACTCGAAACCATGAATCTGTACACTCAGCATACAGAGCTCTTGTAAACTGCTTCTCTCTACTCCCAGGCTACAGCAGTCCCATACAGTGTGTTTCATACACCTCGGTTACAGAATTGCAGTATAGTGCGTGGCCTAACCCCAAGCCACAGAACTACCGCTAACAGCATCTCCTGCACTCAGGCTACAGAACGCAGGTATACTGCATCTCTCTACACCCAGGTTACAGAACTGCCCTAAGCTACCACTTCTATACTCTGGCTGCAGAACTCCCACAAACCATGGCTCTGTACACTCAGCATACAGAGCTCTTGTAAACTGCTTCTCTCTACTCCCAGGCTACAGCACTGCTGTATACTGCGTTTGCCATCTCGTGAGCTACTGAACTCCCATATAGTGCGTATGCCTAACCCCAAGCTACAGAACTCCCATAAGCTGTGTCTTCCAACCAAAGGTTACAGAACGCCCATTAACAGTGCCTCTCTACATTCAGGATACAGAATTCTCGCTAAGTGCATCTGCTGCACTCAGGCTACAGAACGCACGTATACAGTGTCTCTCTTCACCCAGGTTACAGAACTGCCCCAAGCTAAAACTGCTACACTCAGGCTGCAGAACTCTCACAAACCATGGCTCTCTACACTCAGTATACAGAACTCTTGTAAACTGCTTCTCTCTGCTCCCAGGCTACAGCAGTCCCATACAGTGTGTTTCATACACTTTGGTTACAGAACTGCTGTATAGTGCGTAGGCCTAACCCCAAGCCACAGAACTACTGCTAACTGCATCTCTTGCACTCAGGCTACAGAACGCAGGTATACTGTGTCTCTCCACACCCAGGTTACACAACTCCCAGACGCTGGGTCTCCTACACTCAGGCTGCAGAACTCCCACAAATCACGTCTCTCTACACTCAGCATACAGAGCTCTTGTAAACTGCTTCTCTCTACTCCCAGGCTACAGCAATGCTGTATATGGCGTCTGCCATTCGTGAGCTACTGAACTCCCATATAGTGCGTATGCCTAACCCCAAGCTACAGAACTCCCATAAGCTAACTCTTCCACCCAAATGTTACAGAACGCCATTAACAGCACCTCTCTACACTCAGTATACAGAATTCTCGGTAACTGCGTCTGCTGCACTCAGGCTACAGAATGCAGGTATACTGCATCTCTCTACACCCAGGTTACAGAATTGCCCTAAGCTACCACTTGAACATTCTGGCTGCAGAACTCCCACAAACCATGAATCTGTACACTCAGCATACAGAGCTCTTGTAAACTGCTTCTCTCTACTCCCAGGCTACAGCAGTCCCATACAGTGTGTTTCATACACCTCGGTTACAGAATTGCAGTATAGTGCGTGGCCTAACCCCAAGCCACAGAACTACCGCTAACAGCATCTCCTGCACTCAGGCTACAGAACGCAGGTATACTGCATCTCTCTACACCCAGGTTACAGAACTGCCCTAAGCTACCACTTCTATACTCTGGCTGCAGAACTCCCACAAACCATGGCTCTGTACACTCAGCATACAGAGCTCTTGTAAACCTCTTCTCTGTACACCCAGGATACAAGCGCTGCTGTATACTGCGTTTGCCAACTCGTGAGCTACTGAACTCCCATATAGTGCGTATGCCTAACCCCAAGCTACAGAACTCCCATAAGCTGTGTCTTCCAACCAGAGGTTACAGAACGCCCATTAACAGTGCCTCTCTACATTCAGGATACAGAATTCTCGCTAAGTGCATCTGCTGCACTCAGGCTACAGAACGCACGTATACAGTGTCTCTCTTCACCCAGGTTACAGAACTGCCCTAAGCTAAAACTGCTACACTCAGGCTGCAGAACTCTCACAAACCATGGCTCTCTACACTCAGCATACAGAACTCTTGTAAACTGCTTCTCTCTACTCCCAGGCTACAGCACTGCTGTATACTGCGTTTGCCATCTCGTGAGCTACTGAACTCCCATATAGTGCGTATGCCTAACTTAAGCTACAGAACTCCCGTAAGCTGTGTCTTTTACCTAAAGTTACAAAATGCCCATTAACAGCACTTCTCTACACTCAAGCTACAGAACTCCCGCAAGCCATGGCTCTATACACTCAGCATACAGAACTCTAGTAAACTGCTTCTCTCTGCTCTTAGGCTACAGCAGTCCCATACAGTGTGTTTCATACACCTTGGTTACAGAACTGCTGTATAGTGCGTGGCCTAACCCCAAGCCACAGAACTACCGCTTAGAGCATCTCCTGCACTCAGGCTACAGAACGCAGGTATACTGCATCTCTCTACACCCAGGTTACAGAACTGCCCTAAGCTACCACTTCTATACTCTGGCTGCAGAACTCCCACAAACCATGGCTCTGTACACTCAGCATACAGAATGCTTGTAAACTGCTTCTCTCTACTCCCAGGCTACAGCACTGCTGTATACTGCGTTTGCCAACTCGTGAGCTACTGAACTCCCATATAGTGCGTATGCCTAACCCCAAGCTACAGAAGTCCCGTAAGCTGTGTCTTTTACCTAAAGTTACAAAATGCCCATTAACAGCACTTCTCTACACTCAAGCTACAGAACTCCCGCAAGTCATGGCTCTATACACTCAGCATACAGAACTCTTGTAAACTGCTTCTCTCTGCTCCCAGGCTACAGCACTCCCATACAGTGTGTTTCATACACTTTGGTTACAGAAATGCCGTATAGTGCATAGGCCTAACCCCCAGCCACAGAGCTACCACTAACTGCGTCTCCTGCACTCAGGCTACAGAATGAAGGTATACTGTGTCTCTCCACACCGAGGTTACAGAACTCCCAAACGCTGCATCTCCTACAGTCAGGCTGCAGAATTCCCACACACCATGTCTCTCTACACTCAGCATACAGAACTCTTGTAAACTGCTTCTCTCTACTCCCAGGCTACAGCACTGCTGTAGACGGCGTCTGCCAACCATGAGCTGCAGAACTCCCATATAGTGCGTATGCCTAACCCCAAGCTGCAGAACACCTGTAAGCTGTGTCTTCCCCCCTAAGGTTACAGAATGCCCATTAACAGCACTTCTTTATACTCAGGCTACAGAACTCCTTCTAACCGGGTCTCCTGAACTCAGGCTAAAGAACGCAGTTATACTGTGTCTCTCTACACCCAGGTTACAGAACTGCCCTAAGCTAAAACTGCTACACTCAGGCTGCAGAACTCCCACAAACCATGGCTCTGTACACTCAGCATACAGAACGCTTGTAAACTGCTTCTCTCTACTCCCAGGCTACAGCACTGCTGTATACTGCGTTTGCCAACTCGTGAGCTACTGAACTCCCATATAGTGCGTATGCCTAACCCCAAGCTACAGAAGTCCCGTAAGCTGTGTCTTTTACCTAAAGTTACAAAATGCCCATTAACAGCACTTCTCTACACTCAAGCTACAGAACTCCCGCAAGCCATGGCTCTATACTCTCAGCATACAGAACTCTTGTAAACTGCTTCTCTCTGCTCCCAGGCTACAGCTGTCCCATACAGTGTGTTTCATACACCTTGGTTACAGAACTGCTGTATAGTGCATAGGCCTAACCCCCAGCCACAGAGCTACCACTAACTGCGTCTCCTACACTTAGGCTACAGAACGCAGGTATACTGTGTCTCTCCACACCCAGGTTACACAACTCCCAGACGCTGGGTCTCCTACACTCAGGCTGCAGAACTCCCACAAATCATGTCTCTCTACAAAGCATACAGAGCTCTTGTAAACTGCTTCTCTCTACTCCCAGGCTACAGCAATGCTGTATATGGCGTCTGCCATTCGTGAGCTACTGAACTCCCATATAGGGCGTATGCCTAACCCCAAGCTACAGAACTCCCATAAGCTGTGTCTTCCAACCAAAGGTTACAGAACGCCCATTAACAGTGCCTCTCTACATTCAGGATACAGAATTCTCGCTAAGTGCATCTGCTGCACTCAGGCTACAGAACGCACGTATACAGTGTCTCTCTTCACCCAGGTTACAGAACTGCCCCAAGCTAAAACTGCTACACTCAGGCTGCAGAACTCTCACAAACAATGGCTATCTACACTCAGCATACAGAACTCTTGTAAACTGCTTCTCTCTACTCCCAGGCTACAGCAGTCCCATACAGTGTGTTTCATACACTTTGGTTACAGAACTGCTGTATAGTGCATAGGCCTAACCCCAAGCCACAGAACTACTGCTAACTGCATCTCTTGCACTCAGGCTACAGAACGCAGGTATACTGTGTCTCTCCACACCCAGGTTACACAACTCCCAGACGCTGGGTCTCCTACACTCAGGCTGCAGAACTCCCACAAATCATGTCTCTCTACAAAGCATACAGAGCTCTTGTAAACTGCTTCTCTCTACTCCCAGGCTACAGCAATGCTGTATATGGCGTCTGCCATTCGTGAGCTACTGAACTCCCATATAGGGCGTATGCCTAACCCCAAGCTACAGAACTCCCATAAGCTGACTCTTCCGCCCAAATGTTACAGAACGCCATTAACAGCACCTCTCTACACTCAGGATACAGAATTCTCGGTAACTGCGTCTGCTGCACTCAGGCTACAGAATGCAGGTATACTGCATCTCTCTACACCCAGGTTACAGAATTGCCCTAAGCTACCACTTGAACATTCTGGCTGCAGAACTCGAAACCATGAATCTGTACACTCAGCATACAGAGCTCTTGTAAACTGCTTCTCTCTACTCCCAGGCTACAGCAGTCCCATACAGTGTGTTTCATACACCTCGGTTACAGAATTGCAGTATAGTGCGTGGCCTAACCCCAAGCCACAGAACTACCGCTAACAGCATCTCCTGCACTCAGGCTACAGAACGCAGGTATACTGCATCTCTCTACACCCAGGTTACAGAACTGCCCTAAGCTACCACTTCTATACTCTGGCTGCAGAACTCCCACAAACCATGGCTCTGTACACTCAGCATACAGAGCTCTTGTAAACTGCTTCTCTCTACTCCCAGGCTACAGCACTGCTGTATACTGCGTTTGCCATCTCGTGAGCTACTGAACTCCCATATAGTGCGTATGCCTAACCCCAAGCTACAGAACTCCCATAAGCTGTGTCTTCCAACCAAAGGTTACAGAACGCCCATTAACAGTGCCTCTCTACATTCAGGATACAGAATTCTCGCTAAGTGCATCTGCTGCACTCAGGCTACAGAACGCACGTATACAGTGTCTCTCTTCACCCAGGTTACAGAACTGCCCCAAGCTAAAACTGCTACACTCAGGCTGCAGAACTCTCACAAACCATGGCTCTCTACACTCAGCATACAGAACTCTTGTAAACTGCTTCTCTCTGCTCCCAGGCTACAGCAGTCCCATACAGTGTGTTTCATACACTTTGGTTACAGAACTGCTGTATAGTGCGTAGGCCTAACCCCAAGCCACAGAACTACTGCTAACTGCATCTCTTGCACTCAGGCTACAGAACGCAGGTATACTGTGTCTCTCCACACCCAGGTTACACAACTCCCAGACGCTGGGTCTCCTACACTCAGGCTGCAGAACTCCCACAAATCACGTCTCTCTACACTCAGCATACAGAGCTCTTGTAAACTGCTTCTCTCTACTCCCAGGCTACAGCAATGCTGTATATGGCGTCTGCCATTCGTGAGCTACTGAACTCCCATATAGTGCGTATGCCTAACCCCAAGCTACAGAACTCCCATAAGCTAACTCTTCCACCCAAATGTTACAGAACGCCATTAACAGCACCTCTCTACACTCAGTATACAGAATTCTCGGTAACTGCGTCTGCTGCACTCAGGCTACAGAATGCAGGTATACTGCATCTCTCTACACCCAGGTTACAGAATTGCCCTAAGCTACCACTTGAACATTCTGGCTGCAGAACTCCCACAAACCATGAATCTGTACACTCAGCATACAGAGCTCTTGTAAACTGCTTCTCTCTACTCCCAGGCTACAGCAGTCCCATACAGTGTGTTTCATACACCTCGGTTACAGAATTGCAGTATAGTGCGTGGCCTAACCCCAAGCCACAGAACTACCGCTAACAGCATCTCCTGCACTCAGGCTACAGAACGCAGGTATACTGCATCTCTCTACACCCAGGTTACAGAACTGCCCTAAGCTACCACTTCTATACTCTGGCTGCAGAACTCCCACAAACCATGGCTCTGTACACTCAGCATACAGAGCTCTTGTAAACCTCTTCTCTGTACACCCAGGATACAAGCGCTGCTGTATACTGCGTTTGCCAACTCGTGAGCTACTGAACTCCCATATAGTGCGTATGCCTAACCCCAAGCTACAGAACTCCCATAAGCTGTGTCTTCCAACCAGAGGTTACAGAACGCCCATTAACAGTGCCTCTCTACATTCAGGATACAGAATTCTCGCTAAGTGCATCTGCTGCACTCAGGCTACAGAACGCACGTATACAGTGTCTCTCTTCACCCAGGTTACAGAACTGCCCTAAGCTAAAACTGCTACACTCAGGCTGCAGAACTCTCACAAACCATGGCTCTCTACACTCAGCATACAGAACTCTTGTAAACTGCTTCTCTCTACTCCCAGGCTACAGCACTGCTGTATACTGCGTTTGCCATCTCGTGAGCTACTGAACTCCCATATAGTGCGTATGCCTAACTTAAGCTACAGAACTCCCGTAAGCTGTGTCTTTTACCTAAAGTTACAAAATGCCCATTAACAGCACTTCTCTACACTCAAGCTACAGAACTCCCGCAAGCCATGGCTCTATACACTCAGCATACAGAACTCTAGTAAACTGCTTCTCTCTGCTCTTAGGCTACAGCAGTCCCATACAGTGTGTTTCATACACCTTGGTTACAGAACTGCTGTATAGTGCGTGGCCTAACCCCAAGCCACAGAACTACCGCTTAGAGCATCTCCTGCACTCAGGCTACAGAACGCAGGTATACTGCATCTCTCTACACCCAGGTTACAGAACTGCCCTAAGCTACCACTTCTATACTCTGGCTGCAGAACTCCCACAAACCATGGCTCTGTACACTCAGCATACAGAATGCTTGTAAACTGCTTCTCTCTACTCCCAGGCTACAGCACTGCTGTATACTGCGTTTGCCAACTCGTGAGCTACTGAACTCCCATATAGTGCGTATGCCTAACCCCAAGCTACAGAAGTCCCGTAAGCTGTGTCTTTTACCTAAAGTTACAAAATGCCCATTAACAGCACTTCTCTACACTCAAGCTACAGAACTCCCGCAAGCCATGGCTCTATACACTCAGCATACAGAACTCTTGTAAACTGCTTCTCTCTGCTCCCAGGCTACAGCACTCCCATACAGTGTGTTTCATACACTTTGGTTACAGAAATGCCGTATAGTGCATAGGCCTAACCCCCAGCCACAGAGCTACCACTAACTGCGTCTCCTGCACTCAGGCTACAGAATGAAGGTATACTGTGTCTCTCCACACCGAGGTTACAGAACTCCCAAACGCTGCATCTCCTACAGTCAGGCTGCAGAATTCCCACACACCATGTCTCTCTACACTCAGCATACAGAACTCTTGTAAACTGCTTCTCTCTACTCCCAGGCTACAGCACTGCTGTAGACGGCGTCTGCCAACCATGAGCTGCAGAACTCCCATATAGTGCGTATGCCTAACCCCAAGCTGCAGAACACCTGTAAGCTGTGTCTTCCCCCCTAAGGTTACAGAATGCCCATTAACAGCACTTCTTTATACTCAGGCTACAGAACTCCTTCTAACCGGGTCTCCTGAACTCAGGCTAAAGAACGCAGTTATACTGTGTCTCTCTACACCCAGGTTACAGAACTGCCCTAAGCTAAAACTGCTACACTCAGGCTGCAGAACTCCCACAAACCATGGCTCTGTACACTCAGCATACAGAACGCTTGTAAACTGCTTCTCTCTACTCCCAGGCTACAGCACTGCTGTATACTGCGTTTGCCAACTCGTGAGCTACTGAACTCCCATATAGTGCGTATGCCTAACCCCAAGCTACAGAAGTCCCGTAAGCTGTGTCTTTTACCTAAAGTTACAAAATGCCCATTAACAGCACTTCTCTACACTCAAGCTACAGAACTCCCGCAAGCCATGGCTCTATACTCTCAGCATACAGAACTCTTGTAAACTGCTTCTCTCTGCTCCCAGGCTACAGCTGTCCCATACAGTGTGTTTCATACACCTTGGTTACAGAACTGCTGTATAGTGCATAGGCCTAACCCCCAGCCACAGAGCTACCACTAACTGCGTCTCCTACACTTAGGCTACAGAACGCAGGTATACTGTGTCTCTCCACACCCAGGTTACACAACTCCCAGACGCTGGGTCTCCTACACTCAGGCTGCAGAACTCCCACAAATCATGTCTCTCTACAAAGCATACAGAGCTCTTGTAAACTGCTTCTCTCTACTCCCAGGCTACAGCAATGCTGTATATGGCGTCTGCCATTCGTGAGCTACTGAACTCCCATATAGGGCGTATGCCTAACCCCAAGCTACAGAACTCCCATAAGCTGTGTCTTCCAACCAAAGGTTACAGAACGCCCATTAACAGTGCCTCTCTACATTCAGGATACAGAATTCTCGCTAAGTGCATCTGCTGCACTCAGGCTACAGAACGCACGTATACAGTGTCTCTCTTCACCCAGGTTACAGAACTGCCCCAAGCTAAAACTGCTACACTCAGGCTGCAGAACTCTCACAAACAATGGCTATCTACACTCAGCATACAGAACTCTTGTAAACTGCTTCTCTCTACTCCCAGGCTACAGCAGTCCCATACAGTGTGTTTCATACACTTTGGTTACAGAACTGCTGTATAGTGCATAGGCCTAACCCCAAGCCACAGAACTACTGCTAACTGCATCTCTTGCACTCAGGCTACAGAACGCAGGTATACTGTGTCTCTCCACACCCAGGTTACACAACTCCCAGACGCTGGGTCTCCTACACTCAGGCTGCAGAACTCCCACAAATCATGTCTCTCTACAAAGCATACAGAGCTCTTGTAAACTGCTTCTCTCTACTCCCAGGCTACAGCAATGCTGTATATGGCGTCTGCCATTCGTGAGCTACTGAACTCCCATATAGGGCGTATGCCTAACCCCAAGCTACAGAACTCCCATAAGCTGACTCTTCCGCCCAAATGTTACAGAACGCCATTAACAGCACCTCTCTACACTCAGGATACAGAATTCTCGGTAACTGCGTCTGCTGCACTCAGGCTACAGAATGCAGGTATACTGCATCTCTCTACACCCAGGTTACAGAATTGCCCTAAGCTACCACTTGAACATTCTGGCTGCAGAACTCGAAACCATGAATCTGTACACTCAGCATACAGAGCTCTTGTAAACTGCTTCTCTCTAATCCCAGGCTACAGCAGTCCCATACAGTGTGTTTCATACACCTCAGTTACAGAATTGCAGTATAGTGCGTGGCCTAACCCCAAGCCACAGAACTACCGCTAACAGCATCTCCTGCACTCAGGCTACAGAATGCAGGTATACTGCATCTCTCTACACCCAGGTTACAGAACTGCCCTAAGCTACCACTTCTATACTCTGGCTGCAGAACTCCCACAAACCATGGCTCTGTACACTCAGCATACAGAACGCTTGTAAACTGCTTCTCTCTACTCCCAGGCTACAGCACTGCTGTATACTGCGTTTGCCAACTCGTGAGCTACTGAACTCCCATATAGTGCGTATGCCTAACCCCAAGCTACAGAAGTCCCGTAAGCTGTGTCTTTTACCTAAAGTTACAAAATGCCCATTAACAGCACTTCTCTACACACAAGCTACAGAACTCCCGCAAGCCATGGCTCTATACACTCGGCATACAGAACTCTTGTAAACTGCTTCTCTCTGCTCCCAGGCTACAGCACTCCCATACAGTGTGTTTCATACACCTTGGTTACAGAACTGCTGTATAGTGCGTAGGCCTAACCCCCAGCCACAGAACTACTGCTAACTGTGTCTCTTCCACTCAGGCTACAGAACGCAGGTATACTGTGTCTCTCCACACCCAGGTTACACAACTCCCAGACGCTGGGTCTCCTACACTCAGGCTGCAGAACTCCCACAAATCATGTCTCTCTACACTCAGCATACAGAGCGCTTGTAAACTGCTACTCTCTACTCCCAGGCTACAGCAATGCTGTATACTGCGTTTGCCATCTCGTGAGCTACTGAACTCCCATATAGTGCGTATGCCTAACCCCAAGCTACAGAAGTCCCGTAAGCTGTGTCTTTTACCTAAAGTTACAAAATGCCCATTAACAGCACTTCTCTACACTCAAGCTACAGAACTCCCGCAAGCCATGGCTCTATACTCTCAGCATACAGAACTCTTGTAAACTGCTTCTCTCTGCTCCCAGGCTACAGCACTCCCATACAGTGTGTTTCATACACCTTGGTTACAGAACTGCTGTATAGTGCATAGGCCTAACCCCCAGCCACAGAGCTACCACTAACTGCGTCTCCTGCACTCAGGCTACAGAACGCAGGTATACTGTGTCTCTCCACACCCAGGTTACACAACTCCCAGACGCTGGGTCTCCTACACTCAGGCTGCAGAACTCCCACAAATCATGTCTCTCTACAAAGCATACAGAGCTCTTGTAAACTGCTTCTCTCTACTCCCAGGCTACAGCAATGCTGTATATGGCGTCTGCCATTCGTGAGCTACTGAACTCCCATATAGTGCGTATGCCTAACCCCAAGCTACAGAACTCCCATAAGCTGACTCTTCCGCCCAAATGTTACAGAACGCCAGGATACACTCAGGATACAGAATTCTCGGTAACTGCGTCTGCTGCACTCAGGCTACAGAACGCAGGTATACTGCATCTCTCTACACCCAGGTTACAGAACTGCCCTAAGCTACCACTTCTACACTCTGGCTGCAGAACTCCCACAAACCATGGCTCTGTACACTCAGCATACAGAGCTCTTGTAAACTGCTTCTCTCTACTCCCAGGCTACAGCACTGCTCTATACTGCGTTTGCCATCTCGTGAGCTACTGAACTCCCATATAGTGCGTATGCCTAACCCCAAGCTACAGAACTCCCATAAGCTGTGTCTTCCAACCAAAGGTTACAGAACGCCCATTAACAGTGCCTCTCTACATTCAGGATACAGAATTCTCGCTAAGTGCATCTGCTGCACTCAGGCTACAGAACGCACGTATACAGTGTCTCTCTTCACCCAGGTTACAGAACTGCCCCAAGCTAAAACTGCTACACTCAGGCTGCAGAACTCTCACAAACAATGGCTATCTACACTCAGCATACAGAACTCTTGTAAACTGCTTCTCTCTACTCCCAGGCTACAGCAGTCCCATACAGTGTGTTTCATACACTTTGGTTACAGAACTGCTGTATAGTGCGTAGGCCTAACCCCAAGCCACAGAACTACTGCTAACTGCATCTCTTGCACTCAGGCTACAGAACGCAGGTATACTGTGTCTCTCCACACCCAGGTTACACAACTCCCAGACGCTGGGTCTCCTACACTCAGGCTGCAGAACTCCCACAAATCATGTCTCTCTACACTCAGCATACAGAGCTCTTGTAAACTGCTTCTCTCTACTCCCAGGCTACAAGCGCTGCTGTATATGGCGTCTGCCAACTCGTGAGCTACTGAACTCCCATATAGTGCGTATGCCTAACCCCAAGCTACAGAACTCCCATAAGCTAACTCTTCCGCCCAAATGTTACAGAACGCCATTAACAGCACCTCTCTACACTCAGGATACAGAATTCTCGGTAACTGCGTCTGCTGCACTCAGGCTACAGAATGCAGGTATACTGCATCTCTCTACACCCAGGTTACAGAACTGCCCTAAGCTACCACTTCAACATTCTGGCTGCAGAACTCCCACAAACCATGGCTCTGTACACTCAGCATACAGAGCTCTTGTAAACTGCTTCTCTCTACTCCCAGGCTACAGCAGTCCCATACAGTGTGTTTCATACACCTCAGTTACAGAATTGCAGTATAGTGCGTGGCCTAACCCCAAGCCACAGAACTACCGCTAACAGCATCTCCTGCACTCAGGCTACAGAATGCAGGTATACTGCATCTCTCTACACCCAGGTTACAGAACTGCCCTAAGCTACCACTTCTATACTCTGGCTGCAGAACTCCCACAAACCATGGCTCTGTACACTCAGCATACAGAACACTTGTAAACTGCTTCTCTCTACTCCCAGGCTACAGCACTGCTGTATACTGCGTTTGCCAACTCGTGAGCTACTGAACTCCCATATAGTGCGTATGCCTAACCCCAAGGTACAGAAGTCCCGTAAGCTGTGTCTTTTACCTAAAGTTACAAAATGCCCATTAACAGCACTTCTCTACACACAAGCTACAGAACTCCCGCAAGCCATGGCTCTATACTCTCAGCAAACAGAACTCTTGTAAACTGCTTCTCTCTGCTCCCAGGCTACAGCACTCCCATACAGTGTGTTTCATACACCTTGGTTACAGAACTGCTGTATAGTGCGTAGGCCTAACCCCCAGCCACAGAACTACTGCTAACTGCGTCTCTTGCACTCAGGCTACAGAACGCAGGTATACTGTGTCTCTCCACACCCAGGTTACACAACTCCCAGACGCTGGGTCTCCTACACTCAGGCTGCAGAACTCCCACAAATCATGTCTCTCTACACTCAGCATACAGAGCTCTTGTAAACTGCTTCTCTCTACTCCCAGGCTACAGCAATGCTGTATATGGCGTCTGCCATTCGTGAGCTACTGAACTCCCATATAGGGCGTATGCCTAACCCCAAGCTACAGAACTCCCATAAGCTGACTCTTCCGCCCAAATGTTACAGAACGCCATTAACAGCACCTCTCTACACTCAGGATACAGAATTCTCGGTAACTGCGTCTGCTGCACTCAGGCTACAGAATGCAGGTATACTGCATCTCTCTACACCCAGGTTACAGAATTGCCCTAAGCTACCACTTGAACATTCTGGCTGCAGAACTCGAAACCATGAATCTGTACACTCAGCATACAGAGCTCTTGTAAACTGCTTCTCTCTACTCCCAGGCTACAGCAGTCCCATACAGTGTGTTTCATACACCTCGGTTACAGAATTGCAGTATAGTGCGTGGCCTAACCCCAAGCCACAGAACTACCGCTAACAGCATCTCCTGCACTCAGGCTACAGAACGCAGGTATACTGCATCTCTCTACACCCAGGTTACAGAACTGCCCTAAGCTACCACTTCTATACTCTGGCTGCAGAACTCCCACAAACCATGGCTCTGTACACTCAGCATACAGAGCTCTTGTAAACTGCTTCTCTCTACTCCCAGGCTACAGCACTGCTGTATACTGCGTTTGCCATCTCGTGAGCTACTGAACTCCCATATAGTGCGTATGCCTAACCCCAAGCTACAGAACTCCCATAAGCTGTGTCTTCCAACCAAAGGTTACAGAACGCCCATTAACAGTGCCTCTCTACATTCAGGATACAGAATTCTCGCTAAGTGCATCTGCTGCACTCAGGCTACAGAACGCACGTATACAGTGTCTCTCTTCACCCAGGTTACAGAACTGCCCCAAGCTAAAACTGCTACACTCAGGCTGCAGAACTCTCACAAACCATGGCTCTCTACACTCAGCATACAGAACTCTTGTAAACTGCTTCTCTCTGCTCCCAGGCTACAGCAGTCCCATACAGTGTGTTTCATACACTTTGGTTACAGAACTGCTGTATAGTGCGTAGGCCTAACCCCAAGCCACAGAACTACTGCTAACTGCATCTCTTGCACTCAGGCTACAGAACGCAGGTATACTGTGTCTCTCCACACCCAGGTTACACAACTCCCAGACGCTGGGTCTCCTACACTCAGGCTGCAGAACTCCCACAAATCACGTCTCTCTACACTCAGCATACAGAGCTCTTGTAAACTGCTTCTCTCTACTCCCAGGCTACAGCAATGCTGTATATGGCGTCTGCCATTCGTGAGCTACTGAACTCCCATATAGTGCGTATGCCTAACCCCAAGCTACAGAACTCCCATAAGCTAACTCTTCCACCCAAATGTTACAGAACGCCATTAACAGCACCTCTCTACACTCAGTATACAGAATTCTCGGTAACTGCGTCTGCTGCACTCAGGCTACAGAATGCAGGTATACTGCATCTCTCTACACCCAGGTTACAGAATTGCCCTAAGCTACCACTTGAACATTCTGGCTGCAGAACTCGAAACCATGAATCTGTACACTCAGCATACAGAGCTCTTGTAAACTGCTTCTCTCTAATCCCAGGCTACAGCAGTCCCATACAGTGTGTTTCATACACCTCAGTTACAGAATTGCAGTATAGTGCGTGGCCTAACCCCAAGCCACAGAACTACCGCTAACAGCATCTCCTGCACTCAGGCTACAGAATGCAGGTATACTGCATCTCTCTACACCCAGGTTACAGAACTGCCCTAAGCTACCACTTCTATACTCTGGCTGCAGAACTCCCACAAACCATGGCTCTGTACACTCAGCATACAGAACGCTTGTAAACTGCTTCTCTCTACTCCCAGGCTACAGCACTGCTGTATACTGCGTTTGCCAACTCGTGAGCTACTGAACTCCCATATAGTGCGTATGCCTAACCCCAAGCTACAGAAGTCCCGTAAGCTGTGTCTTTTACCTAAAGTTACAAAATGCCCATTAACAGCACTTCTCTACACACAAGCTACAGAACTCCCGCAAGCCATGGCTCTATACACTCGGCATACAGAACTCTTGTAAACTGCTTCTCTCTGCTCCCAGGCTACAGCACTCCCATACAGTGTGTTTCATACACCTTGGTTACAGAACTGCTGTATAGTGCGTAGGCCTAACCCCCAGCCACAGAACTACTGCTAACTGTGTCTCTTCCACTCAGGCTACAGAACGCAGGTATACTGTGTCTCTCCACACCCAGGTTACACAACTCCCAGACGCTGGGTCTCCTACACTCAGGCTGCAGAACTCCCACAAATCATGTCTCTCTACACTCAGCATACAGAGCGCTTGTAAACTGCTACTCTCTACTCCCAGGCTACAGCAATGCTGTATACTGCGTTTGCCATCTCGTGAGCTACTGAACTCCCATATAGTGCGTATGCCTAACCCCAAGCTACAGAAGTCCCGTAAGCTGTGTCTTTTACCTAAAGTTACAAAATGCCCATTAACAGCACTTCTCTACACTCAAGCTACAGAACTCCCGCAAGCCATGGCTCTATACTCTCAGCATACAGAACTCTTGTAAACTGCTTCTCTCTGCTCCCAGGCTACAGCACTCCCATACAGTGTGTTTCATACACCTTGGTTACAGAACTGCTGTATAGTGCATAGGCCTAACCCCCAGCCACAGAGCTACCACTAACTGCGTCTCCTGCACTCAGGCTACAGAACGCAGGTATACTGTGTCTCTCCACACCCAGGTTACACAACTCCCAGACGCTGGGTCTCCTACACTCAGGCTGCAGAACTCCCACAAATCATGTCTCTCTACACTCAGCATACAGAGCTCTTGTAAACTGCTTCTCTCTACTCCCAGGCTACAGCAATGCTGTATATGGCGTCTGCCATTCGTGAGCTACTGAACTCCCATATAGTGCGTATGCCTAACCCCAAGCTACAGAACTCCCATAAGCTGACTCTTCCGCCCAAATGTTACAGAACGCCAGGATACACTCAGGATACAGAATTCTCGGTAACTGCGTCTGCTGCACTCAGGCTACAGAACGCAGGTATACTGCATCTCTCTACACCCAGGTTACAGAACTGCCCTAAGCTACCACTTCTACACTCTGGCTGCAGAACTCCCACAAACCATGGCTCTGTACACTCAGCATACAGAGCTCTTGTAAACTGCTTCTCTCTACTCCCAGGCTACAGCACTGCTCTATACTGCGTTTGCCATCTCGTGAGCTACTGAACTCCCATATAGTGCGTATGCCTAACCCCAAGCTACAGAACTCCCATAAGCTGTGTCTTCCAACCAAAGGTTACAGAACGCCCATTAACAGTGCCTCTCTACATTCAGGATACAGAATTCTCGCTAAGTGCATCTGCTGCACTCAGGCTACAGAACGCACGTATACAGTGTCTCTCTTCACCCAGGTTACAGAACTGCCCCAAGCTAAAACTGCTACACTCAGGCTGCAGAACTCTCACAAACAATGGCTATCTACACTCAGCATACAGAACTCTTGTAAACTGCTTCTCTCTACTCCCAGGCTACAGCAGTCCCATACAGTGTGTTTCATACACTTTGGTTACAGAACTGCTGTATAGTGCGTAGGCCTAACCCCAAGCCACAGAACTACTGCTAACTGCATCTCTTGCACTCAGGCTACAGAACGCAGGTATACTGTGTCTCTCCACACCCAGGTTACACAACTCCCAGACGCTGGGTCTCCTACACTCAGGCTGCAGAACTCCCACAAATCATGTCTCTCTACACTCAGCATACAGAGCTCTTGTAAACTGCTTCTCTCTACTCCCAGGCTACAAGCGCTGCTGTATATGGCGTCTGCCAACTCGTGAGCTACTGAACTCCCATATAGTGCGTATGCCTAACCCCAAGCTACAGAACTCCCATAAGCTAACTCTTCCGCCCAAATGTTACAGAACGCCATTAACAGCACCTCTCTACACTCAGGATACAGAATTCTCGGTAACTGCGTCTGCTGCACTCAGGCTACAGAATGCAGGTATACTGCATCTCTCTACACCCAGGTTACAGAACTGCCCTAAGCTACCACTTCAACATTCTGGCTGCAGAACTCCCACAAACCATGGCTCTGTACACTCAGCATACAGAGCTCTTGTAAACTGCTTCTCTCTACTCCCAGGCTACAGCAGTCCCATACAGTGTGTTTCATACACCTCAGTTACAGAATTGCAGTATAGTGCGTGGCCTAACCCCAAGCCACAGAACTACCGCTAACAGCATCTCCTGCACTCAGGCTACAGAATGCAGGTATACTGCATCTCTCTACACCCAGGTTACAGAACTGCCCTAAGCTACCACTTCTATACTCTGGCTGCAGAACTCCCACAAACCATGGCTCTGTACACTCAGCATACAGAACACTTGTAAACTGCTTCTCTCTACTCCCAGGCTACAGCACTGCTGTATACTGCGTTTGCCAACTCGTGAGCTACTGAACTCCCATATAGTGCATATGCCTAACCCCAAGGTACAGAAGTCCCGTAAGCTGTGTCTTTTACCTAAAGTTACAAAATGCCCATTAACAGCACTTCTCTACACACAAGCTACAGAACTCCCGCAAGCCATGGCTCTATACTCTCAGCAAACAGAACTCTTGTAAACTGCTTCTCTCTGCTCCCAGGCTACAGCACTCCCATACAGTGTGTTTCATACACCTTGGTTACAGAACTGCTGTATAGTGCGTAGGCCTAACCCCCAGCCACAGAACTACTGCTAACTGCGTCTCTTGCACTCAGGCTACAGAACGCAGGTATACTGTGTCTCTCCACACCCAGGTTACACAACTCCCAGACGCTGGGTCTCCTACACTCAGGCTGCAGAACTCCCACAAATCATGTCTCTCTACACTCAGCATACAGAGCTCTTGTAAACTGCTTCTCTCTACTCCCAGGCTACAGCAATGCTGTATATGGCGTCTGCCATTCGTGAGCTACTGAACTCCCATATAGGGCGTATGCCTAACCCCAAGCTACAGAACTCCCATAAGCTGACTCTTCCGCCCAAATGTTACAGAACGCCATTAACAGCACCTCTCTACACTCAGGATACAGAATTCTCGGTAACTGCGTCTGCTGCACTCAGGCTACAGAATGCAGGTATACTGCATCTCTCTACACCCAGGTTACAGAACTGCCCTAAGCTACCACTTCAACATTCTGGCTGCAGAACTCCCACAAACCATGGCTCTGTACACTCAGCACACAGAGCTCTTGTAAACTGCTTCTCTCTACTCCCAGGCTACAGCTGTCCCATACAGTGTGTTTCATACACCTCGGTTACAGAATTGCAGTATAGTGCATGGCCTAACCCCAAGCCACAGAACTACCGCTAACAGCATCTCCTGCACTCAGGCTACAGAACGCAGGTATACTGCATCTCTCTACACCCAGGTTACAGAACTGCCCTAAGCTACCACTTCTATACTCTGGCTGCAGAACTCCCACAAACCATGGCTCTGTACACTCAGCATACAGAACGCTTGTAAACTGCTTCTCTCTACTCCCAGGCTACAGCACTGCTGTATACTGCGTTTGCCAACTCGTGAGCTACTGAACTCCCATATAGTGCGTATGCCTAACCCCAAGCTACAGAAGTCCCGTAAGCTGTGTCTTTTACAGTTACAAAATGCCCATTAACAGCACTTCTCTACACACAAGCTACAGAACTCCCGCAAGCCATGGCTCTATACTCTCAACAAACAGAACTCTTGTAAACTGCTTCTCTCTGCTCCCAGGCCACAGCACTCCCATACAGTGTGTTTCATACACTTTGGTTACAGAAATGCCGTATAGTGCATAGGCCTAACCCCCAGCCACAGAGCTACCACTAACTGCGTCTCCTGCACTCAGGCTACAGAATGAAGGTATACTGTGTCTCTTCACACCGAGGTTACAGAACTCCCAAACGCTGCATCTCCTACAGTCAGGCTGCAGAATTCCCACACACCATGTCTCTCTACACTCAGCATACAGAACTCTTGTAAACTGCTTCTCTCTACTCCCAGGCTACAGCACTGCTGTAGACGGCATCTGCCAACCATGAGCTGCAGAACTCCCATATAGTGCGTATGCCTAACCCCAAGCTGCAGAACACCTGTAAGCTGTGTCTTCCCCCCTAAGGTTACAGAATGCCCATTAACAGCACTTCTTTATACTCAGGCTACAGAACTCCTTCTAACCGGGTCTCCTGAACTCAGGCTAAAGAACGCAGTTATACTGTGTCTCTCTACACCCAGGTTACAGAACTGCCCTAAGCTAAAACTGCTACACTCAGGCTGCAGAACTCCCACAAACCATGGCTCTGTACACTCAGCATACAGAACGCTTGTAAACTGCTTCTCTCTACTCCCAGGCTACAGCACTGCTGTATACTGCGTTTGCCAACTCGTGAGCTACTGAACTCCCATATAGTGCGTATGCCTAACCCCAAGCTACAGAAGTCCCGTAAGCTGTGTCTTTTACCTAAAGTTACAAAATGCCCATTAACAGCACTTCTCTACACTCAAGCTACAGAACTCCCGCAAGCCATGGCTCTATACTCTCAGCATACAGAACTCTTGTAAACTGCTTCTCTCTGCTCCCAGGCTACAGCTGTCCCATACAGTGTGTTTCATACACCTTGGTTACAGAACTGCTGTATAGTGCATAGGCCTAACCCCCAGCCACAGAGCTACCACTAACTGCGTCTCCTACACTTAGGCTACAGAACGCAGGTATACTGTGTCTCTCCACACCCAGGTTACACAACTCCCAGACGCTGGGTCTCCTACACTCAGGCTGCAGAACTCCCACAAATCATGTCTCTCTACAAAGCATACAGAGCTCTTGTAAACTGCTTCTCTCTACTCCCAGGCTACAGCAATGCTGTATATGGCGTCTGCCATTCGTGAGCTACTGAACTCCCATATAGGGCGTATGCCTAACCCCAAGCTACAGAACTCCCATAAGCTGTGTCTTCCAACCAAAGGTTACAGAACGCCCATTAACAGTGCCTCTCTACATTCAGGATACAGAATTCTCGCTAAGTGCATCTGCTGCACTCAGGCTACAGAACGCACGTATACAGTGTCTCTCTTCACCCAGGTTACAGAACTGCCCCAAGCTAAAACTGCTACACTCAGGCTGCAGAACTCTCACAAACAATGGCTATCTACACTCAGCATACAGAACTCTTGTAAACTGCTTCTCTCTACTCCCAGGCTACAGCAGTCCCATACAGTGTGTTTCATACACTTTGGTTACAGAACTGCTGTATAGTGCGTAGGCCTAACCCCAAGCCACAGAACTACTGCTAACTGCATCTCTTGCACTCAGGCTACAGAACGCAGGTATACTGTGTCTCTCCACACCCAGGTTACACAACTCCCAGACGCTGGGTCTCCTACACTCAGGCTGCAGAACTCCCACAAATCATGTCTCTCTACAAAGCATACAGAGCTCTTGTAAACTGCTTCTCTCTACTCCCAGGCTACAAGCGCTGCTGTATATGGCGTCTGCCATTCGTGAGCTACTGAACTCCCATATAGGGCGTATGCCTAACCCCAAGCTACAGAACTCCCATAAGCTGACTCTTCCGCCCAAATGTTACAGAACGCCATTAACAGCACCTCTCTACACTCAGGATACAGAATTCTCGGTAACTGCGTCTGCTGCACTCAGGCTACAGAATGCAGGTATACTGCATCTCTCTACACCCAGGTTACAGAACTGCCCTAAGCTACCACTTCAACATTCTGGCTGCAGAACTCCCACAAACCATGGCTCTGTACACTCAGCACACAGAGCTCTTGTAAACTGCTTCTCTCTACTCCCAGGCTACAGCTGTCCCATACAGTGTGTTTCATACACCTCAGTTACAGAATTGCAGTATAGTGCGTGGCCTAACCCCAAGCCACAGAACTACCGCTAACAGCATCTCCTGCACTCAGGCTACAGAACGCAGGTATACTGCATCTCTCTACACCCAGGTTACAGAACTGCCCTAAGCTACCACTTCTATACTCTGGCTGCAGAACTCCCACAAACCATGGCTCTGTACACTCAGCATACAGAACGCTTGTAAACTGCTTCTCTCTACTCCCAGGCTACAGCAATGCTGTATATGGCGTCTGCCATTCGTGAGCTACTGAACTCCCATATAGTGCGTATGCCTAACCCCAAGCTACAGAACTCCCATAAGCTGACTCTTCCGCCCAAATGTTACAGAACGCCAGGATACACTCAGGATACAGAATTCTCGGTAACTGCGTCTGCTGCACTCAGGCTACAGAACGCAGGTATACTGCATCTCTCTACACCCAGGTTACAGAACTGCCCTAAGCTACCACTTCTACACTCTGGCTGCAGAACTCCCACAAACCATGGCTCTGTACACTCAGCATACAGAGCTCTTGTAAACTGCTTCTCTCTACTCCCAGGCTACAGCACTGCTCTATACTGCGTTTGCCATCTCGTGAGCTACTGAACTCCCATATAGTGCGTATGCCTAACCCCAAGCTACAGAACTCCCATAAGCTGTGTCTTCCAACCAAAGGTTACAGAACGCCCATTAACAGTGCCTCTCTACATTCAGGATACAGAATTCTCGCTAAGTGCATCTGCTGCACTCAGGCTACAGAACGCACGTATACAGTGTCTCTCTTCACCCAGGTTACAGAACTGCCCCAAGCTAAAACTGCTACACTCAGGCTGCAGAACTCTCACAAACAATGGCTATCTACACTCAGCATACAGAACTCTTGTAAACTGCTTCTCTCTACTCCCAGGCTACAGCAGTCCCATACAGTGTGTTTCATACACTTTGGTTACAGAACTGCTGTATAGTGCGTAGGCCTAACCCCAAGCCACAGAACTACTGCTAACTGCATCTCTTGCACTCAGGCTACAGAACGCAGGTATACTGTGTCTCTCCACACCCAGGTTACACAACTCCCAGACGCTGGGTCTCCTACACTCAGGCTGCAGAACTCCCACAAATCATGTCTCTCTACACTCAGCATACAGAGCTCTTGTAAACTGCTTCTCTCTACTCCCAGGCTACAAGCGCTGCTGTATATGGCGTCTGCCAACTCGTGAGCTACTGAACTCCCATATAGTGCGTATGCCTAACCCCAAGCTACAGAACTCCCATAAGCTAACTCTTCCGCCCAAATGTTACAGAACGCCATTAACAGCACCTCTCTACACTCAGGATACAGAATTCTCGGTAACTGCGTCTGCTGCACTCAGGATACAGAATGCAGGTATACTGCATCTCTCTACACCCAGGTTACAGAACTGCCCTAAGCTACCACTTCAACATTCTGGCTGCAGAACTCCCACAAACCATGGCTCTGTACACTCAGCATACAGAGCTCTTGTAAACTGCTTCTCTCTACTCCCAGGCTACAGCAGTCCCATACAGTGTGTTTCATACACCTCAGTTACAGAATTGCAGTATAGTGCGTGGCCTAACCCCAAGCCACAGAACTACCGCTAACAGCATCTCCTGCACTCAGGCTACAGAATGCAGGTATACTGCATCTCTCTACACCCAGGTTACAGAACTGCCCTAAGCTACCACTTCTATACTCTGGCTGCAGAACTCCCACAAACCATGGCTCTGTACACTCAGCATACAGAACACTTGTAAACTGCTTCTCTCTACTCCCAGGCTACAGCACTGCTGTATACTGCGTTTGCCAACTCGTGAGCTACTGAACTCCCATATAGTGCGTATGCCTAACCCCAAGGTACAGAAGTCCCGTAAGCTGTGTCTTTTACCTAAAGTTACAAAATGCCCATTAACAGCACTTCTCTACACACAAGCTACAGAACTCCCGCAAGCCATGGCTCTATACTCTCAGCAAACAGAACTCTTGTAAACTGCTTCTCTCTGCTCCCAGGCTACAGCACTCCCATACAGTGTGTTTCATACACCTTGGTTACAGAACTGCTGTATAGTGCGTAGGCCTAACCCCCAGCCACAGAACTACTGCTAACTGCGTCTCTTGCACTCAGGCTACAGAACGCAGGTATACTGTGTCTCTCCACACCCAGGTTACACAACTCCCAGACGCTGGGTCTCCTACACTCAGGCTGCAGAACTCCCACAAATCATGTCTCTCTACACTCAGCATACAGAGCTCTTGTAAACTGCTTCTCTCTACTCCCAGGCTACAGCAATGCTGTATATGGCGTCTGCCATTCGTGAGCTACTGAACTCCCATATAGGGCGTATGCCTAACCCCAAGCTACAGAACTCCCATAAGCTGACTCTTCCGCCCAAATGTTACAGAACGCCATTAACAGCACCTCTCTACACTCAGGATACAGAATTCTCGGTAACTGCGTCTGCTGCACTCAGGCTACAGAATGCAGGTATACTGCATCTCTCTACACCCAGGTTACAGAACTGCCCTAAGCTACCACTTCAACATTCTGGCTGCAGAACTCCCACAAACCATGGCTCTGTACACTCAGCACACAGAGCTCTTGTAAACTGCTTCTCTCTACTCCCAGGCTACAGCTGTCCCATACAGTGTGTTTCATACACCTCCGTTACAGAATTGCAGTATAGTGCATGGCCTAACCCCAAGCCACAGAACTACCGCTAACAGCATCTCCTGCACTCAGGCTACAGAACGCAGGTATACTGCATCTCTCTACACCCAGGTTACAGAACTGCCCTAAGCTACCACTTCTATACTCTGGCTGCAGAACTCCCACAAACCATGGCTCTGTACACTCAGCATACAGAACGCTTGTAAACTGCTTCTCTCTACTCCCAGGCTACAGCACTGCTGTATACTGCGTTTGCCAACTCGTGAGCTACTGAACTCCCATATAGTGCGTATGCCTAACCCCAAGCTACAGAAGTCCCGTAAGCTGTGTCTTTTACAGTTACAAAATGCCCATTAACAGCACTTCTCTACACACAAGCTACAGAACTCCCGCAAGCCATGGCTCTATACTCTCAACAAACAGAACTCTTGTAAACTGCTTCTCTCTGCTCCCAGGCCACAGCACTCCCATACAGTGTGTTTCATACACTTTGGTTACAGAAATGCCGTATAGTGCATAGGCCTAACCCCCAGCCACAGAGCTACCACTAACTGCGTCTCCTGCACTCAGGCTACAGAATGAAGGTATACTGTGTCTCTTCACACCGAGGTTACAGAACTCCCAAACGCTGCATCTCCTACAGTCAGGCTGCAGAATTCCCACACACCATGTCTCTCTACACTCAGCATACAGAACTCTTGTAAACTGCTTCTCTCTACTCCCAGGCTACAGCACTGCTGTAGACGGCATCTGCCAACCATGAGCTGCAGAACTCCCATATAGTGCGTATGCCTAACCCCAAGCTGCAGAACACCTGTAAGCTGTGTCTTCCCCCCTAAGGTTACAGAATGCCCATTAACAGCACTTCTTTATACTCAGGCTACAGAACTCCTTCTAACCGGGTCTCCTGAACTCAGGCTAAAGAACGCAGTTATACTGTGTCTCTCTACACCCAGGTTACAGAACTGCCCTAAGCTAAAACTGCTACACTCAGGCTGCAGAACTCCCACAAACCATGGCTCTGTACACTCAGCATACAGAACGCTTGTAAACTGCTTCTCTCTACTCCCAGGCTACAGCACTGCTGTATACTGCGTTTGCCAACTCGTGAGCTACTGAACTCCCATATAGTGCGTATGCCTAACCCCAAGCTACAGAAGTCCCGTAAGCTGTGTCTTTTACCTAAAGTTACAAAATGCCCATTAACAGCACTTCTCTACACTCAAGCTACAGAACTCCCGCAAGCCATGGCTCTATACTCTCAGCATACAGAACTCTTGTAAACTGCTTCTCTCTGCTCCCAGGCTACAGCTGTCCCATACAGTGTGTTTCATACACCTTGGTTACAGAACTGCTGTATAGTGCATAGGCCTAACCCCCAGCCACAGAGCTACCACTAACTGCGTCTCCTACACTTAGGCTACAGAACGCAGGTATACTGTGTCTCTCCACACCCAGGTTACACAACTCCCAGACGCTGGGTCTCCTACACTCAGGCTGCAGAACTCCCACAAATCATGTCTCTCTACAAAGCATACAGAGCTCTTGTAAACTGCTTCTCTCTACTCCCAGGCTACAGCAATGCTGTATATGGCGTCTGCCATTCGTGAGCTACTGAACTCCCATATAGGGCGTATGCCTAACCCCAAGCTACAGAACTCCCATAAGCTGTGTCTTCCAACCAAAGGTTACAGAACGCCCATTAACAGTGCCTCTCTACATTCAGGATACAGAATTCTCGCTAAGTGCATCTGCTGCACTCAGGCTACAGAACGCACGTATACAGTGTCTCTCTTCACCCAGGTTACAGAACTGCCCCAAGCTAAAACTGCTACACTCAGGCTGCAGAACTCTCACAAACAATGGCTATCTACACTCAGCATACAGAACTCTTGTAAACTGCTTCTCTCTACTCCCAGGCTACAGCAGTCCCATACAGTGTGTTTCATACACTTTGGTTACAGAACTGCTGTATAGTGCGTAGGCCTAACCCCAAGCCACAGAACTACTGCTAACTGCATCTCTTGCACTCAGGCTACAGAACGCAGGTATACTGTGTCTCTCCACACCCAGGTTACACAACTCCCAGACGCTGGGTCTCCTACACTCAGGCTGCAGAACTCCCACAAATCATGTCTCTCTACAAAGCATACAGAGCTCTTGTAAACTGCTTCTCTCTACTCCCAGGCTACAAGCGCTGCTGTATATGGCGTCTGCCATTCGTGAGCTACTGAACTCCCATATAGGGCGTATGCCTAACCCCAAGCTACAGAACTCCCATAAGCTGACTCTTCCGCCCAAATGTTACAGAACGCCATTAACAGCACCTCTCTACACTCAGGATACAGAATTCTCGGTAACTGCGTCTGCTGCACTCAGGCTACAGAATGCAGGTATACTGCATCTCTCTACACCCAGGTTACAGAACTGCCCTAAGCTACCACTTCAACATTCTGGCTGCAGAACTCCCACAAACCATGGCTCTGTACACTCAGCACACAGAGCTCTTGTAAACTGCTTCTCTCTACTCCCAGGCTACAGCTGTCCCATACAGTGTGTTTCATACACCTCAGTTACAGAATTGCAGTATAGTGCGTGGCCTAACCCCAAGCCACAGAACTACCGCTAACAGCATCTCCTGCACTCAGGCTACAGAACGCAGGTATACTGCATCTCTCTACACCCAGGTTACAGAACTGCCCTAAGCTACCACTTCTATACTCTGGCTGCAGAACTCCCACAAACCATGGCTCTGTACACTCAGCATACAGAACGCTTGTAAACTGCTTCTCTCTACTCCCAGGCTACAGCACTGCTGTATACTGCGTTTGCCAACTCGTGAGCTACTGAACTCCCATATAGTGCGTATGCCTAACCCCAAGCTACAGAAGTCCCGTAAGCTGTGTCTTTTACCTAAAGTTACAAAATGCCCATTAACAGCACTTCTCTACACACAAGCTACAGAACTCCCGCAAGCCATGGCTCTATACTCTCAGCAAACAGAACTCTTGTAAACTGCTTCTCTCTGCTCCCAGGCTACAGCACTCCCATACAGTGTGTTTCATACACCTTGGTTACAGAACTGCTGTATAGTGCGTAGGCCTAACCCCCAGCCACAGAACTACTGCTAACTGCGTCTCTTGCACTCAGGCTACAGAACGCAGGTATACTGTGTCTCTCCACACCCAGGTTACACAACTCCCAGACGCTGGGTCTCCTACACTCAGGCTGCAGAACTCCCACAAATCATGTCTCTCTACACTCAGCATACAGAGCTCTTGTAAACTGCTTCTCTCTACTCCCAGGCTACAGCAATGCTGTATATGGCGTCTGCCATTCGTGAGCTACTGAACTCCCATATAGGGCGTATGCCTAACCCCAAGCTACAGAACTCCCATAAGCTGACTCTTCCGCCCAAATGTTACAGAACGCCATTAACAGCACCTCTCTACACTCAGGATACAGAATTCTCGGTAACTGCGTCTGCTGCACTCAGGCTACAGAATGCAGGTATACTGCATCTCTCTACACCCAGGTTACAGAACTGCCCTAAGCTACCACTTCAACATTCTGGCTGCAGAACTCCCACAAACCATGGCTCTGTACACTCAGCACACAGAGCTCTTGTAAACTGCTTCTCTCTACTCCCAGGCTACAGCTGTCCCATACAGTGTGTTTCATACACCTCGGTTACAGAATTGCAGTATAGTGCATGGCCTAACCCCAAGCCACAGAACTACCGCTAACAGCATCTCCTGCACTCAGGCTACAGAACGCAGGTATACTGCATCTCTCTACACCCAGGTTACAGAACTGCCCTAAGCTACCACTTCTATACTCTGGCTGCAGAACTCCCACAAACCATGGCTCTGTACACTCAGCATACAGAACGCTTGTAAACTGCTTCTCTCTACTCCCAGGCTACAGCACTGCTGTATACTGCGTTTGCCAACTCGTGAGCTACTGAACTCCCATATAGTGCGTATGCCTAACCCCAAGCTACAGAAGTCCCGTAAGCTGTGTCTTTTACAGTTACAAAATGCCCATTAACAGCACTTCTCTACACACAAGCTACAGAACTCCCGCAAGCCATGGCTCTATACTCTCAACAAACAGAACTCTTGTAAACTGCTTCTCTCTGCTCCCAGGCCACAGCACTCCCATACAGTGTGTTTCATACACTTTGGTTACAGAAATGCCGTATAGTGCATAGGCCTAACCCCCAGCCACAGAGCTACCACTAACTGCGTCTCCTGCACTCAGGCTACAGAATGAAGGTATACTGTGTCTCTTCACACCGAGGTTACAGAACTCCCAAACGCTGCATCTCCTACAGTCAGGCTGCAGAATTCCCACACACCATGTCTCTCTACACTCAGCATACAGAACTCTTGTAAACTGCTTCTCTCTACTCCCAGGCTACAGCACTGCTGTAGACGGCATCTGCCAACCATGAGCTGCAGAACTCCCATATAGTGCGTATGCCTAACCCCAAGCTGAAGAACACCTGTAAGCTGTGTCTTCCCCCCTAAGGTTACAGAATGCCCATTAACAGCACTTCTTTATACTCAGGCTACAGAACTCCTTCTAACCGGGTCTCCTGAACTCAGGCTAAAGAACGCAGTTATACTGTGTCTCTCTACACCCAGGTTACAGAACTGCCCTAAGCTAAAACTGCTACACTCAGGCTGCAGAACTCCCACAAACCATGGCTCTGTACACTCAGCATACAGAACGCTTGTAAACTGCTTCTCTCTACTCCCAGGCTACAGCACTGCTGTATACTGCGTTTGCCAACTCGTGAGCTACTGAACTCCCATATAGTGCGTATGCCTAACCCCAAGCTACAGAAGTCCCGTAAGCTGTGTCTTTTACCTAAAGTTACAAAATGCCCATTAACAGCACTTCTCTACACTCAAGCTACAGAACTCCCGCAAGCCATGGCTCTATACTCTCAGCATACATAACTCTTGTAAACTGCTTCTCTCTGCTCCCAGGCTACAGCTGTCCCATACAGTGTGTTTCATACACCTTGGTTACAGAACTGCTGTATAGTGCATAGGCCTAACCCCCAGCCACAGAGCTACCACTAACTGCGTCTCCTACACTTAGGCTACAGAACGCAGGTATACTGTGTCTCTCCACACCCAGGTTACACAACTCCCAGACGCTGGGTCTCCTACACTCAGGCTGCAGAACTCCCACAAATCATGTCTCTCTACAAAGCATACAGAGCTCTTGTAAACTGCTTCTCTCTACTCCCAGGCTACAGCAATGCTGTATATGGCGTCTGCCATTCGTGAGCTACTGAACTCCCATATAGGGCGTATGCCTAACCCCAAGCTACAGAACTCCCATAAGCTGTGTCTTCCAACCAAAGGTTACAGAACGCCCATTAACAGTGCCTCTCTACATTCAGGATACAGAATTCTCGCTAAGTGCATCTGCTGCACTCAGGCTACAGAACGCACGTATACAGTGTCTCTCTTCACCCAGGTTACAGAACTGCCCCAAGCTAAAACTGCTACACTCAGGCTGCAGAACTCTCACAAACAATGGCTATCTACACTCAGCATACAGAACTCTTGTAAACTGCTTCTCTCTACTCCCAGGCTACAGCAGTCCCATACAGTGTGTTTCATACACTTTGGTTACAGAACTGCTGTATAGTGCGTAGGCCTAACCCCAAGCCACAGAACTACTGCTAACTGCATCTCTTGCACTCAGGCTACAGAACGCAGGTATACTGTGTCTCTCCACACCCAGGTTACACAACTCCCAGACGCTGGGTCTCCTACACTCAGGCTGCAGAACTCCCACAAATCATGTCTCTCTACAAAGCATACAGAGCTCTTGTAAACTGCTTCTCTCTACTCCCAGGCTACAAGCGCTGCTGTATATGGCGTCTGCCATTCGTGAGCTACTGAACTCCCATATAGGGCGTATGCCTAACCCCAAGCTACAGAACTCCCATAAGCTAACTCTTCCGCCCAAATGTTACAGAACGCCATTAACAGCACCTCTCTACACTCAGGATACAGAATTCTCGGTAACTGCGTCTGCTGCACTCAGGCTACAGAATGCAGGTATACTGCATCTCTCTACACCCAGGTTACAGAATTGCCCTACGCTACCACTTGAACATTCTGGCTGCAGAACTCGAAACCATGAATCTGTACACTCAGCATACAGAGCTCTTGTAAACTGCTTCTCTCTAATCCCAGGCTACAGCAGTCCCATACAGTGTGTTTCATACACCTCGGTTACAGAATTGCAGTATAGTGCGTGGCCTAACCCCAAGCCACAGAACTACCGCTAACAGCATCTCCTGCACTCAGGCTACAGAACGCAGGTATACTGCATCTCTCTACACCCAGGTTACAGAACTGCCCTAAGCTACCACTTCTATACTCTGGCTGCAGAACTCCCACAAACCATGGCTCTGTACACTCAGCATACAGAACGCTTGTAAACTGCTTCTCTCTACTCCCAGGCTACAGCACTGCTGTATACTGCGTTTGCCAACTCGTGAGCTACTGAACTCCCATATAGTGCGTATGCCTAACCCCAAGCTACAGAAGTCCCGTAAGCTGTGTCTTTTACCTAAAGTTACAAAATGCCCATTAACAGCACTTCTCTACACACAAGCTACAGAACACCCGCAAGTCATGGCTCTATACACTCGGCATACAGAACTCTTGTAAACTGCTTCTCTCTGCTCCCAGGCTACAGCACTCCCATACAGTGTGTTTCATACACCTTGGTTACAGAACTGCTGTATAGTGCGTAGGCCTAACCCCCAGCCACAGAACTACTGCTAACTGTGTCTCTTCCACTCAGGCTACAGAACGCAGGTATACTGTGTCTCTCCACACCCAGGTTACACAACTCCCAGACGCTGGGTCTCCTACACTCAGGCTGCAGAACTCCCACAAATCATGTCTCTCTACACTCAGCATACAGAGCGCTTGTAAACTGCTACTCTCTACTCCCAGGCTACAGCAATGCTGTATACTGCGTTTGCCATCTCGTGAGCTACTGAACTCCCATATAGTGCGTATGCCTAACCCCAAGCTACAGAAGTCCCGTAAGCTGTGTCTTTTACCTAAAGTTACAAAATGCCCATTAACAGCACTTCTCTACACTCAAGCTACAGAACTCCCGCAAGCCATGGCTCTATACTCTCAGCATACAGAACTCTTGTAAACTGCTTCTCTCTGCTCCCAGGCTACAGCACTCCCATACAGTGTGTTTCATACACCTTGGTTACAGAACTGCTGTATAGTGCATAGGCCTAACCCCCAGCCACAGAGCTACCACTAACTGCGTCTCCTGCACTCAGGCTACAGAACGCAGGTATACTGTGTCTCTCCACACCCAGGTTACACAACTCCCAGACGCTGGGTCTCCTACACTCAGGCTGCAGAACTCCCACAAATCATGTCTCTCTACAAAGCATACAGAGCTCTTGTAAACTGCTTCTCTCTACTCCCAGGCTACAGCAATGCTGTATATGGCGTCTGCCATTCGTGAGCTACTGAACTCCCATATAGTGCGTATGCCTAACCCCAAGCTACAGAACTCCCATAAGCTGACTCTTCCGCCCAAATGTTACAGAACGCCATTAACAGCACCTCTCTACACTCAGGATACAGAATTCTCGGTAACTGCGTCTGCTGCACTCAGGCTACAGAACGCAGGTATACTGCATCTCTCTACACCCAGGTTACAGAACTGCCCTAAGCTACCACTTCTACACTCTGGCTGCAGAACTCCCACAAACCATGGCTCTGTACACTCAGCATACAGAGCTCTTGTAAACTGCTTCTCTCTACTCCCAGGCTACAGCACTGCTCTATACTGCGTTTGCCATCTCGTGAGCTACTGAACTCCCATATAGTGCGTATGCCTAACCCCAAGCTACAGAACTCCCATAAGCTGTGTCTTCCAACCAAAGGTTACAGAACGCCCATTAACAGTGCCTCTCTACATTCAGGATACAGAATTCTCGCTAAGTGCATCTGCTGCACTCAGGCTACAGAACGCACGTATACAGTGTCTCTCTTCACCCAGGTTACAGAACTGCCCCAAGCTAAAACTGCTACACTCAGGCTGCAGAACTCTCACAAACAATGGCTATCTACACTCAGCATACAGAACTCTTGTAAACTGCTTCTCTCTACTCCCAGGCTACAGCAGTCCCATACAGTGTGTTTCATACACTTTGGTTACAGAACTGCTGTATAGTGCGTAGGCCTAACCCCAAGCCACAGAACTACTGCTAACTGCATCTCTTGCACTCAGGCTACAGAACGCAGGTATACTGTGTCTCTCCACACCCAGGTTACACAACTCCCAGACGCTGGGTCTCCTACACTCAGGCTGCAGAACTCCCACAAATCATGTCTCTCTACACTCAGCATACAGAGCTCTTGTAAACTGCTTCTCTCTACTCCCAGGCTACAAGCGCTGCTGTATATGGCGTCTGCCAACTCGTGAGCTACTGAACTCCCATATAGTGCGTATGCCTAACCCCAAGCTACAGAACTCCCATAAGCTAACTCTTCCGCCCAAATGTTACAGAACGCCATTAACAGCACCTCTCTACACTCAGGATACAGAATTCTTGGTAACTGCGTCTGCTGCACTCAGGCTACAGAATGCAGGTATACTGCATCTCTCTACACCCAGGTTACAGAACTGCCCTAAGCTACCACTTCAACATTCTGGCTGCAGAACTCCCACAAACCATGGCTCTGTACACTCAGCATACAGAGCTCTTGTAAACTGCTTCTCTCTACTCCCAGGCTACAGCAGTCCCATACAGTGTGTTTCATACACCTCAGTTACAGAATTGCAGTATAGTGCGTGGCCTAACCCCAAGCCACAGAACTACCGCTAACAGCATCTCCTGCACTCAGGCTACAGAATGCAGGTATACTGCATCTCTCTACACCCAGGTTACAGAACTGCCCTAAGCTACCACTTCTATACTCTGGCTGCAGAACTCCCACAAACCATGGCTCTGTACACTCAGCATACAGAACACTTGTAAACTGCTTCTCTCTACTCCCAGGCTACAGCACTGCTGTATACTGCGTTTGCCAACTCGTGAGCTACTGAACTCCCATATAGTGCGTATGCCTAACCCCAAGGTACAGAAGTCCCGTAAGCTGTGTCTTTTACCTAAAGTTACAAAATGCCCATTAACAGCACTTCTCTACACACAAGCTACAGAACTCCCGCAAGCCATGGCTCTATACTCTCAGCAAACAGAACTCTTGTAAACTGCTTCTCTCTGCTCCCAGGCTACAGCACTCCCATACAGTGTGTTTCATACACCTTGGTTACAGAACTGCTGTATAGTGCGTAGGCCTAACCCCCAGCCACAGAACTACTGCTAACTGCGTCTCTTGCACTCAGGCTACAGAACGCAGGTATACTGTGTCTCTCCACACCCAGGTTACACAACTCCCAGACGCTGGGTCTCCTACACTCAGGCTGCAGAACTCCCACAAATCATGTCTCTCTACACTCAGCATACAGAGCTCTTGTAAACTGCTTCTCTCTACTCCCAGGCTACAGCAATGCTGTATATGGCGTCTGCCATTCGTGAGCTACTGAACTCCCATATAGGGCGTATGCCTAACCCCAAGCTACAGAACTCCCATAAGCTGACTCTTCCGCCCAAATGTTACAGAACGCCATTAACAGCACCTCTCTACACTCAGGATACAGAATTCTCGGTAACTGCGTCTGCTGCACTCAGGCTACAGAATGCAGGTATACTGCATCTCTCTACACCCAGGTTACAGAACTGCCCTAAGCTACCACTTCAACATTCTGGCTGCAGAACTCCCACAAACCATGGCTCTGTACACTCAGCACACAGAGCTCTTGTAAACTGCTTCTCTCTACTCCCAGGCTACAGCTGTCCCATACAGTGTGTTTCATACACCTCGGTTACAGAATTGCAGTATAGTGCATGGCCTAACCCCAAGCCACAGAACTACCGCTAACAGCATCTCCTGCACTCAGGCTACAGAACGCAGGTATACTGCATCTCTCTACACCCAGGTTACAGAACTGCCCTAAGCTACCACTTCTATACTCTGGCTGCAGAACTCCCACAAACCATGGCTCTGTACACTCAGCATACAGAACGCTTGTAAACTGCTTCTCTCTACTCCCAGGCTACAGCACTGCTGTATACTGCGTTTGCCAACTCGTGAGCTACTGAACTCCCATATAGTGCGTATGCCTAACCCCAAGCTACAGAAGTCCCGTAAGCTGTGTCTTTTACAGTTACAAAATGCCCATTAACAGCACTTCTCTACACACAAGCTACAGAACTCCCGCAAGCCATGGCTCTATACTCTCAACAAACAGAACTCTTGTAAACTGCTTCTCTCTGCTCCCAGGCCACAGCACTCCCATACAGTGTGTTTCATACACTTTGGTTACAGAAATGCCGTATAGTGCATAGGCCTAACCCCCAGCCACAGAGCTACCACTAACTGCGTCTCCTGCACTCAGGCTACAGAATGAAGGTATACTGTGTCTCTTCACACCGAGGTTACAGAACTCCCAAACGCTGCATCTCCTACAGTCAGGCTGCAGAATTCCCACACACCATGTCTCTCTACACTCAGCATACAGAACTCTTGTAAACTGCTTCTCTCTACTCCCAGGCTACAGCACTGCTGTAGACGGCATCTGCCAACCATGAGCTGCAGAACTCCCATATAGTGCGTATGCCTAACCCCAAGCTGCAGAACACCTGTAAGCTGTGTCTTCCCCCCTAAGGTTACAGAATGCCCATTAACAGCACTTCTTTATACTCAGGCTACAGAACTCCTTCTAACCGGGTCTCCTGAACTCAGGCTAAAGAACGCAGTTATACTGTGTCTCTCTACACCCAGGTTACAGAACTGCCCTAAGCTAAAACTGCTACACTCAGGCTGCAGAACTCCCACAAACCATGGCTCTGTACACTCAGCATACAGAACGCTTGTAAACTGCTTCTCTCTACTCCCAGGCTACAGCACTGCTGTATACTGCGTTTGCCAACTCGTGAGCTACTGAACTCCCATATAGTGCGTATGCCTAACCCCAAGCTACAGAAGTCCCGTAAGCTGTGTCTTTTACCTAAAGTTACAAAATGCCCATTAACAGCACTTCTCTACACTCAAGCTACAGAACTCCCGCAAGCCATGGCTCTATACTCTCAGCATACAGAACTCTTGTAAACTGCTTCTCTCTGCTCCCAGGCTACAGCTGTCCCATACAGTGTGTTTCATACACCTTGGTTACAGAACTGCTGTATAGTGCATAGGCCTAACCCCCAGCCACAGAGCTACCACTAACTGCGTCTCCTACACTTAGGCTACAGAACGCAGGTATACTGTGTCTCTCCACACCCAGGTTACACAACTCCCAGACGCTGGGTTTCCTACACTCAGGCTGCAGAACTCCCACAAATCATGTCTCTCTACAAAGCATACAGAGCTCTTGTAAACTGCTTCTCTCTACTCCCAGGCTACAGCAATGCTGTATATGGCGTCTGCCATTCGTGAGCTACTGAACTCCCATATAGGGCGTATGCCTAACCCCAAGCTACAGAACTCCCATAAGCTGTGTCTTCCAACCAAAGGTTACAGAACGCCCATTAACAGTGCCTCTCTACATTCAGGATACAGAATTCTCGCTAAGTGCATCTGCTGCACTCAGGCTACAGAACGCACGTATACAGTGTCTCTCTTCACCCAGGTTACAGAACTGCCCCAAGCTAAAACTGCTACACTCAGGCTGCAGAACTCTCACAAACAATGGCTATCTACACTCAGCATACAGAACTCTTGTAAACTGCTTCTCTCTACTCCCAGGCTACAGCAGTCCCATACAGTGTGTTTCATACACTTTGGTTACAGAACTGCTGTATAGTGCGTAGGCCTAACCCCAAGCCACAGAACTACTGCTAACTGCATCTCTTGCACTCAGGCTACAGAACCCAGGTATACTGTGTCTCTCCACACCCAGGTTACACAACTCCCAGACGCTGGGTCTCCTACACTCAGGCTGCAGAACTCCCACAAATCATGTCTCTCTACAAAGCATACAGAGCTCTTGTAAACTGCTTCTCTCTACTCCCAGGCTACAAGCGCTGCTGTATATGGCGTCTGCCATTCGTGAGCTACTGAACTCCCATATAGGGCGTATGCCTAACCCCAAGCTACAGAACTCCCATAAGCTGACTCTTCCGCCCAAATGTTACAGAACGCCATTAACAGCACCTCTCTACACTCAGGATACAGAATTCTCGGTAACTGCGTCTGCTGCACTCAGGCTACAGAATGCAGGTATACTGCATCTCTCTACACCCAGGTTACAGAACTGCCCTAAGCTACCACTTCAACATTCTGGCTGCAGAACTCCCACAAACCATGGCTCTGTACACTCAGCACACAGAGCTCTTGTAAACTGCTTCTCTCTACTCCCAGGCTACAGCTGTCCCATACAGTGTGTTTCATACACCTCGGTTACAGAATTGCAGTATAGTGCATGGCCTAACCCCAAGCCACAGAACTACCGCTAACAGCATCTCCTGCACTCAGGCTACAGAACGCAGGTATACTGCATCTCTCTACACCCAGGTTACAGAACTGCCCTAAGCTACCACTTCTATACTCTGGCTGCAGAACTCCCACAAACCATGGCTCTGTACACTCAGCATACAGAACGCTTGTAAACTGCTTCTCTCTACTCCCAGGCTACAGCACTGCTGTATACTGCGTTTGCCAACTCGTGAGCTACTGAACTCCCATATAGTGCGTATGCCTAACCCCAAGCTACAGAAGTCCCGTAAGCTGTGTCTTTTACCTAAAGTTACAAAATGCCCATTAACAGCACTTCTCTACACACAAGCTACAGAACTCCCGCAAGCCATGGCTCTATACTCTCAGCAAACAGAACTCTTGTAAACTGCTTCTCTCTGCTCCCAGGCTACAGCACTCCCATACAGTGTGTTTCATACACCTTGGTTACAGAACTGCTGTATAGTGCGTAGGCCTAACCCCCAGCCACAGAACTACTGCTAACTGCGTCTCTTGCACTCAGGCTACAGAACGCAGGTATACTGTGTCTCTCCACACCCAGGTTACACAACTCCCAGACGCTGGGTCTCCTACACTCAGGCTGCAGAACTCCCACAAATCATGTCTCTCTACACTCAGCATACAGAGCTCTTGTAAACTGCTTCTCTCTACTCCCAGGCTACAGCAATGCTGTATATGGCGTCTGCCATTCGTGAGCTACTGAACTCCCATATAGGGCGTATGCCTAACCCCAAGCTACAGAACTCCCATAAGCTGACTCTTCCGCCCAAATGTTACAGAACGCCATTAACAGCACCTCTCTACACTCAGGATACAGAATTCTCGGTAACTGCGTCTGCTGCACTCAGGCTACAGAATGCAGGTATACTGCATCTCTCTACACCCAGGTTACAGAACTGCCCTAAGCTACCACTTCAACATTCTGGCTGCAGAACTCCCACAAACCATGGCTCTGTACACTCAGCACACAGAGCTCTTGTAAACTGCTTCTCTCTACTCCCAGGCTACAGCTGTCCCATACAGTGTGTTTCATACACCTCGGTTACAGAATTGCAGTATAGTGCATGGCCTAACCCCAAGCCACAGAACTACCGCTAACAGCATCTCCTGCACTCAGGCTACAGAACGCAGGTATACTGCATCTCTCTACACCCAGGTTACAGAACTGCCCTAAGCTACCACTTCTATACTCTGGCTGCAGAACTCCCACAAACCATGGCTCTGTACACTCAGCATACAGAACGCTTGTAAACTGCTTCTCTCTACTCCCAGGCTACAGCACTGCTGTATACTGCGTTTGCCAACTCGTGAGCTACTGAACTCCCATATAGTGCGTATGCCTAACACCAAGCTACAGAAGTCCCGTAAGCTGTGTCTTTTACAGTTACAAAATGCCCATTAACAGCACTTCTCTACACACAAGCTACAGAACTCCCGCAAGCCATGGCTCTATACTCTCAACAAACAGAACTCTTGTAAACTGCTTCTCTCTGCTCCCAGGCCACAGCACTCCCATACAGTGTGTTTCATACACTTTGGTTACAGAAATGCCGTATAGTGCATAGGCCTAACCCCCAGCCACAGAGCTACCACTAACTGCGTCTCCTGCACTCAGGCTACAGAATGAAGGTATACTGTGTCTCTTCACACCGAGGTTACAGAACTCCCAAACGCTGCATCTCCTACAGTCAGGCTGCAGAATTCCCACACACCATGTCTCTCTACACTCAGCATACAGAACTCTTGTAAACTGCTTCTCTCTACTCCCAGGCTACAGCACTGCTGTAGACGGCATCTGCCAACCATGAGCTGCAGAACTCCCATATAGTGCGTATGCCTAACCCCAAGCTGCAGAACACCTGTAAGCTGTGTCTTCCCCCCTAAGGTTACAGAATGCCCATTAACAGCACTTCTTTATACTCAGGCTACAGAACTCCTTCTAACCGGGTCTCCTGAACTCAGGCTAAAGAACGCAGTTATACTGTGTCTCTCTACACCCAGGTTACAGAACTGCCCTAAGCTAAAACTGCTACACTCAGGCTGCAGAACTCCCACAAACCATGGCTCTGTACACTCAGCATACAGAACGCTTGTAAACTGCTTCTCTCTACTCCCAGGCTACAGCACTGCTGTATACTGCGTTTGCCAACTCGTGAGCTACTGAACTCCCATATAGTGCGTATGCCTAACCCCAAGCTACAGAAGTCCCGTAAGCTGTGTCTTTTACCTAAAGTTACAAAATGCCCATTAACAGCACTTCTCTACACTCAAGCTACAGAACTCCCGCAAGCCATGGCTCTATACTCTCAGCATACATAACTCTTGTAAACTGCTTCTCTCTACTCCCAGGCTACAGCAGTCCCATACAGTGTGTTTCATACACTTTGGTTACAGAACTGCTGTATAGTGCGTAGGCCTAACCCCAAGCCACAGAACTACTGCTAACTGCATCTCTTGCACTCAGGCTACAGAACGCAGGTATACTGTGTCTCTCCACACCCAGGTTACACAACTCCCAGACGCTGGGTCTCCTACACTCAGGCTGCAGAACTCCCACAAATCATGTCTCTCTACAAAGCATACAGAGCTCTTGTAAACTGCTTCTCTCTACTCCCAGGCTACAAGCGCTGCTGTATATGGCGTCTGCCATTCGTGAGCTACTGAACTCCCATATAGGGCGTATGCCTAACCCCAAGCTACAGAACTCCCATAAGCTGACTCTTCCGCCCAAATGTTACAGAACGCCATTAACAGCACCTCTCTACACTCAGGATACAGAATTCTCGGTAACTGCGTCTGCTGCACTCAGGCTACAGAATGCAGGTATACTGCATCTCTCTACACCCAGGTTACAGAATTGCCCTACGCTACCACTTGAACATTCTGGCTGCAGAACTCGAAACCATGAATCTGTACACTCAGCATACAGAGCTCTTGTAAACTGCTTCTCTCTAATCCCAGGCTACAGCAGTCCCATACAGTGTGTTTCATACACCTCGGTTACAGAATTGCAGTATAGTGCTTGTCTAACCCCAAGCCACAGAACTACCGCTAACAGCATCTCCTGCACTCAGGCTACAGAACGCAGGTATACTGCATCTCTCTACACCCAGGTTACAGAACTGCCCTAAGCTACCACTTCTATACTCTGGCTGCAGAACTCCCACAAACCATGGCTCTGTACACTCAGCATACAGAACGCTTGTAAACTGCTTCTCTCTACTCCCAGGCTACAGCACTGCTGTATACTGCGTTTGCCAACTCGTGAGCTACTGAACTCCCATATAGTGCGTATGCCTAACCCCAAGCTACAGAAGTCCCGTAAGCTGTGTCTTTTACCTAAAGTTACAAAATGCCCATTAACAGCACTTCTCTACACACAAGCTACAGAACACCCGCAAGTCATGGCTCTATACACTCGGCATACAGAACTCTTGTAAACTGCTTCTCTCTGCTCCCAGGCTACAGCACTCCCATACAGTGTGTTTCATACACCTTGGTTACAGAACTGCTGTATAGTGCGTAGGCCTAACCCCCAGCCACAGAACTACTGCTAACTGTGTCTCTTCCACTCAGGCTACAGAACGCAGGTATACTGTGTCTCTCCACACCCAGGTTACACAACTCCCAGACGCTGGGTCTCCTACACTCAGGCTGCAGAACTCCCACAAATCATGTCTCTCTACACTCAGCATACAGAGCGCTTGTAAACTGCTACTCTCTACTCCCAGGCTACAGCAATGCTGTATACTGCGTTTGCCATCTCGTGAGCTACTGAACTCCCATATAGTGCGTATGCCTAACCCCAAGCTACAGAAGTCCCGTAAGCTGTGTCTTTTACCTAAAGTTACAATATGCCCATTAACAGCACTTCTCTACACTCAAGCTACAGAACTCCCGCAAGCCATGGCTCTATACTCTCTGCATACAGAACTCTTGTAAACTGCTTCTCTCTGCTCCCAGGCTACAGCACTCCCATACAGTGTGTTTCATACACCTTGGTTACAGAACTGCTGTATAGTGCATAGGCCTAACCCCCAGCCACAGAGCTACCACTAACTGCGTCTCCTGCACTCAGGCTACAGAACGCAGGTATACTGTGTCTCTCCACACCCAGGTTACACAACTCCCAGACGCTGGGTCTCCTACACTCAGGCTGCAGAACTCCCACAAATCATGTCTCTCTACAAAGCATACAGAGCTCTTGTAAACTGCTTCTCTCTACTCCCAGGCTACAGCAATGCTGTATATGGCGTCTGCCATTCGTGAGCTACTGAACTCCCATATAGTGCGTATGCCTAACCCCAAGCTACAGAACTCCCATAAGCTGACTCTTCCGCCCAAATGTTACAGAACGCCATTAACAGCACCTCTCTACACTCAGGATACAGAATTCTCGGTAACTGCGTCTGCTGCACTCAGGCTACAGAACGCAGGTATACTGCATCTCTCTACACCCAGGTTACAGAACTGCCCTAAGCTACCACTTCTACACTCTGGCTGCAGAACTCCCACAAACCATGGCTCTGTACACTCAGCATACAGAGCTCTTGTAAACTGCTTCTCTCTACTCCCAGGCTACAGCACTGCTCTATACTGCGTTTGCCATCTCGTGAGCTACTGAACTCCCATATAGTGCGTATGCCTAACCCCAAGCTACAGAACTCCCATAAGCTGTGTCTTCCAACCAAAGGTTACAGAACGCCCATTAACAGTGCCTCTCTACATTCAGGATACAGAATTCTCGCTAAGTGCATCTGCTGCACTCAGGCTACAGAACGCACGTATACAGTGTCTCTCTTCACCCAGGTTACAGAACTGCCCCAAGCTAAAACTGCTACACTCAGGCTGCAGAACTCTCACAAACAATGGCTATCTACACTCAGCATACAGAACTCTTGTAAACTGCTTCTCTCTACTCCCAGGCTACAGCAGTCCCATACAGTGTGTTTCATACACTTTGGTTACAGAACTGCTGTATAGTGCGTAGGCCTAACCCCAAGCCACAGAACTACTGCTAACTGCATCTCTTGCACTCAGGCTACAGAACGCAGGTATACTGTGTCTCTCCACACCCAGGTTACACAACTCCCAGACGCTGGGTCTCCTACACTCAGGCTGCAGAACTCCCACAAATCATGTCTCTCTACACTCAGCATACAGAGCTCTTGCAAACTGCTTCTCTCTACTCCCAGGCTACAAGCGCTGCTGTATATGGCGTCTGCCAACTCGTGAGCTACTGAACTCCCATATAGTGCGTATGCCTAACCCCAAGCTACAGAACTCCCATAAGCTAACTCTTCCGCCCAAATGTTACAGAACGCCATTAACAGCACCTCTCTACACTCAGGATACAGAATTCTCGGTAACTGCGTCTGCTGCACTCAGGCTACAGAATGCAGGTATACTGCATCTCTCTACACCCAGGTTACAGAACTGCCCTAAGCTACCACTTCAACATTCTGGCTGCAGAACTCCCACAAACCATGGCTCTGTACACTCAGCATACAGAGCTCTTGTAAACTGCTTCTCTCTACTCCCAGGCTACAGCAGTCCCATACAGTGTGTTTCATACACCTCAGTTACAGAATTGCAGTATAGTGCGTGGCCTAACCCCAAGCCACAGAACTACCGCTAACAGCATCTCCTGCACTCAGGCTACAGAATGCAGGTATACTGCATCTCTCTACACCCAGGTTACAGAACTGCCCTAAGCTACCACTTCTATACTCTGGCTGCAGAACTCCCACAAACCATGGCTCTGTACACTCAGCATACAGAACACTTGTAAACTGCTTCTCTCTACTCCCAGGCTACAGCACTGCTGTATACTGCGTTTGCCAACTTGTGAGCTACTGAACTCCCATATAGTGCGTATGCCTAACCCCAAGGTACAGAAGTCCCGTAAGCTGTATCTTTTACCTAAAGTTACAATATGCCCATTAACAGCACTTCTCTACACACAAGCTACAGAACTCCCGCAAGCCATGGCTCTATACTCTCAGCAAACAGAACTCTTGTAAACTGCTTCTCTCTGCTCCCAGGCTACAGCACTCCCATACAGTGTGTTTCATACACCTTGGTTACAGAACTGCTGTATAGTGCATAGGCCTAACCCCCAGCCACAGAACTACTGCTAACTGCGTCTCTTGCACTCAGGCTACAGAACGCAGGTATACTGTGTCTCTCCACACCCAGGTTACACAACTCCCAGACGCTGGGTCTCCTACACTCAGGCTGCAGAACTCCCACAAATCATGTCTCTCTACACTCAGCATACAGAGCTCTTGTAAACTGCTTCTCTCTACTCCCAGGCTACAGCAATGCTGTATATGGCTTCTGCCAATTCGTGAACTACTGAACTCCCATATAGTGCGTATGCCTAACCCCAAGCTACAGAACTCCCATAAGCTGACTCTTCCGCCCAAATGTTACAGAACGCCATTAACAGCACCTCTCTATACTCAGGATACAGAATTCTCGGTAACTGCGTCTGCTGCACTCAGGCTACAGAACGCAGGTATACTGCATCTCTCTACACCCAGGTTACAGAACTGCCCTAAGCTACCACTTCTATACTCTGGCTGCAGAACTCCCACAAACCATGGCTCTGTACACTCAGCATACAGAACGCTTGTAAACTGCTTCTCTCTACTCCCAGGCTACAGCACTGCTGTATACTGCGTTTGCCAACTCGTGAGCTACTGAACTCCCATATAGTGCGTATGCCTAACCCCAAGCTACAGAAGTCCCGTAAGCTGTGTCTTTTACCTAAAGTTACAAAATGCCCATTAACAGCACTTCTCTACACTCAAGCTACAGAACTCCCGCAAGCCATGGCTCTATACACTCAGCATACAGAACTCTTGTAAACTGCTTCTCTCTGCTCCCAGGCTACAGCACTCCCATACAGTGTGTTTCATACACTTTGGTTACAGAAATGCCATATAGTGCATAGGCCTAACCCCCAGCCACAGAGCTACCACTAACTGCGTCTCCTGCACTCAGGCTACAGAATGAAGGTATACTGTGTCTCTCCACACCGAGGTTACAGAACTCCCAAACGCTGCATCTCCTACAGTCAGGCTGCAGAATTCCCACACACCATGTCTCTCTACACTCAGCATACAGAACTCTTGTAAACTGCTTCTCTCTACTCCCAGGCTACAGCACTGCTGTAGACGGCATCTGCCAACCATGAGCTGCAGAACTCCCATATAGTGCGTATGCCTAACCCCAAGCTGCAGAACACCTGTAAGCTGTGTCTTCCCCCCTAAGGTTACAGAATGCCCATTAACAGCACTTCTTTATACTCAGGCTACAGAACTCCTTCTAATCGGGTCTCCTGAACTCAGGCTAAAGAACGCAGTTATACTGTGTCTCTCTACACCCAGGTTACAGAACTGCCCTAAGCTAAAACTGCTACACTCAGGCTGCAGAACTCCCACAAACCATGGCTCTGTACACTCAGCATACAGAACGCTTGTAAACTGCTTCTCTCTACTCCCAGGCTACAGCACTGCTGTATACTGCGTTTGCCAACTCGTGAGCTACTGAACTCCCATATAGTGCGTATGCCTAACCCCAAGCTACAGAAGTCCCGTAAGCTGTGTCTTTTACCTAAAGTTACAATATGCCCATTAACAGCACTTCTCTACACTCAAGCTACAGAACTCCCGCAAGCCATGGCTCTATACACTCAGCATACAGAACTCTTGTAAACTGCTTCTCTCTGCTCCCAGGCTACAGCACTCCCATACAGTGTGTTTCATACACCTTGGTTACAGAACTGCTGTATAGTGCATAGGCCTAACCCCCAGCCACAGAGCTACCACTAACTGCGTCTCCTGCACTCAGGCTACAGAACGCAGGTATACTGTGTCTCTCCACACCCAGGTTACACAACTCCCAGACGCTGGGTCTCCTACACTCAGGCTGCAGAACTCCCACAAATCATGTCTCTCTACACTCAGCATACAGAGCTCTTGTAAACTGCTTCTCTCTACTCCCAGGCTACAGCAATGCTGTATATGGCGTCTGCCATTCGTGAGCTACTGAACTCCCATATAGTGCGTATGCCTAACCCCAAGCTACAGAACTCCCATAAGCTGACTCTTCCGCCCAAATGTTACAGAACGCCATTAACAGCACCTCTCTACACTCAGGATACAGAATTCTCGGTAACTGCGTCTGCTGCACTCAGGCTACAGAACGCAGGTATACTGCATCTCTCTACACCCAGGTTACAGAACTGCCCTAAGCTACCACTTCTACACTCTGGCTGCAGAACTCCCACAAACCATGGCTCTGTACACTCAGCATACAGAGCTCTTGTAAACTGCTTCTCTCTACTCCCAGGCTACAGCACTGCTCTATACTGCGTTTGCCATCTCGTGAGCTACTGAACTCCCATATAGTGCGTATGCCTAACCCCAAGCTACAGAACTCCCATAAGCTGTGTCTTCCAACCAAAGGTTACAGAACGCCCATTAACAGTGCCTCTCTACATTCAGGATACAGAATTCTCGCTAAGTGCATCTGCTGCACTCAGGCTACAGAACGCACGTATACAGTGTCTCTCTTCACCCAGGTTACAGAACTGCCCCAAGCTAAAACTGCTACACTCAGGCTGCAGAACTCTCACAAACAATGGCTATCTACACTCAGCATACAGAACTCTTGTAAACTGCTTCTCTCTACTCCCAGGCTACAGCAGTCCCATACAGTGTGTTTCATACACTTTGGTTACAGAACTGCTGTATAGTGCGTAGGCCTAACCCCAAGCCACAGAACTACTGCTAACTGCATCTCTTGCACTCAGGCTACAGAACGCAGGTATACTGTGTCTCTCCACACCCAGGTTACACAACTCCCAGACGCTGGGTCTCCTACACTCAGGCTGCAGAACTCCCACAAATCATGTCTCTCTACACTCAGCATACAGAGCTCTTGTAAACTGCTTCTCTCTACTCCCAGGCTACAAGCGCTGCTGTATATGGCGTCTGCCAACTCGTGAGCTACTGAACTCCCATATAGTGCGTATGCCTAACCCCAAGCTACAGAACTCCCATAAGCTAACTCTTCCGCCCAAATGTTACAGAACGCCATTAACAGCACCTCTCTACACTCAGGATACAGAATTCTCGGTAACTGCGTCTGCTGCACTCAGGCTACAGAATGCAGGTATACTGCATCTCTCTACACCCAGGTTACAGAACTGCCCTAAGCTACCACTTCAACATTCTGGCTGCAGAACTCCCACAAACCATGGCTCTGTACACTCAGCATACAGAGCTCTTGTAAACTGCTTCTCTCTACTCCCAGGCTACAGCAGTCCCATACAGTGTGTTTCATACACCTCAGTTACAGAATTGCAGTATAGTGCGTGGCCTAACCCCAAGCCACAGAACTACCGCTAACAGCATCTCCTGCACTCAGGCTACAGAATGCAGGTATACTGCATCTCTCTACACCCAGGTTACAGAACTGCCCTAAGCTACCACTTCTATACTCTGGCTGCAGAACTCCCACAAACCATGGCTCTGTACACTCAGCATACAGAACACTTGTAAACTGCTTCTCTCTACTCCCAGGCTACAGCACTGCTGTATACTGCGTTTGCCAACTTGTGAGCTACTGAACTCCCATATAGTGCGTATGCCTAACCCCAAGGTACAGAAGTCCCGTAAGCTGTATCTTTTACCTAAAGTTACAATATGCCCATTAACAGCACTTCTCTACACACAAGCTACAGAACTCCCGCAAGCCATGGCTCTATACTCTCAGCAAACAGAACTCTTGTAAACTGCTTCTCTCTGCTCCCAGGCTACAGCACTCCCATACAGTGTGTTTCATACACCTTGGTTACAGAACTGCTGTATAGTGCGTAGGCCTAACCCCCAGCCACAGAACTACTGCTAACTGCGTCTCTTGCACTCAGGCTACAGAACGCAGGTATACTGTGTCTCTCCACACCCAGGTTACACAACTCCCAGACGCTGGGTCTCCTACACTCAGGCTGCAGAACTCCCACAAATCATGTCTCTCTACACTCAGCATACAGAGCTCTTGTAAACTGCTTCTCTCTACTCCCAGGCTACAGCAATGCTGTATATGGCTTCTGCCAATTCGTGAACTACTGAACTCCCATATAGTGCGTATGCCTAACCCCAAGCTACAGAACTCCCATAAGCTGACTCTTCCGCCCAAATGTTACAGAACGCCATTAACAGCACCTCTCTATACTCAGGATACAGAATTCTCGGTAACTGCGTCTGCTGCACTCAGGCTACAGAATGCAGGTATACTGCATCTCTCTACACCCAGGTTACAGAACTGCCCTAAGCTACCACTTCTATACTCTGGCTGCAGAACTCCCACAAACCATGGCTCTGTACACTCAGCATACAGAACGCTTGTAAACTGCTTCTCTCTACTCCCAGGCTACAGCACTGCTGTATACTGCGTTTGCCAACTCGTGAGCTACTGAACTCCCATATAGTGCGTATGCCTAACCCCAAGCTACAGAAGTCCCGTAAGCTGTGTCTTTTACCTAAAGTTACAAAATGCCCATTAACAGCACTTCTCTACACTCAAGCTACAGAACTCCCGCAAGCCATGGCTCTATACACTCAGCATACAGAACTCTTGTAAACTGCTTCTCTCTGCTCCCAGGCTACAGCACTCCCATACAGTGTGTTTCATACACTTTGGTTACAGAAATGCCATATAGTGCATAGGCCTAACCCCCAGCCACAGAGCTACCACTAACTGCGTCTCCTGCACTCAGGCTACAGAATGAAGGTATACTGTGTCTCTCCACACCGAGGTTACAGAACTCCCAAACGCTGCATCTCCTACAGTCAGGCTGCAGAATTCCCACACACCATGTCTCTCTACACTCAGCATACAGAACTCTTGTAAACTGCTTCTCTCTACTCCCAGGCTACAGCACTGCTGTAGACGGCATCTGCCAACCATGAGCTGCAGAACTCCCATATAGTGCGTATGCCTAACCCCAAGCTGCAGAACACCTGTAAGCTGTGTCTTCCCCCCTAAGGTTACAGAATGCCCATTAACAGCACTTCTTTATACTCAGGCTACAGAACTCCTTCTAATCGGGTCTCCTGAACTCAGGCTAAAGAACGCAGTTATACTGTGTCTCTCTACACCCAGGTTACAGAACTGCCCTAAGCTAAAACTGCTACACTCAGGCTGCAGAACTCCCACAAACCATGGCTCTGTACACTCAGCATACAGAACGCTTGTAAACTGCTTCTCTCTACTCCCAGGCTACAGCACTGCTGTATACTGCGTTTGCCAACTCGTGAGCTACTGAACTCCCATATAGTGCGTATGCCTAACCCCAAGCTACAGAAGTCCCGTAAGCTGTGTCTTTTACCTAAAGTTACAATATGCCCATTAACAGCACTTCTCTACACTCAAGCTACAGAACTCCCGCAAGCCATGGCTCTATACACTCAGCATACAGAACTCTTGTAAACTGCTTCTCTCTGCTCCCAGGCTACAGCACTCCCATACAGTGTGTTTCATACACCTTGGTTACAGAACTGCTGTATAGTGCATAGGCCTAACCCCCAGCCACAGAGCTACCACTAACTGCGTCTCCTGCACTCAGGCTACAGAACGCAGGTATACTGTGTCTCTCCACACCCAGGTTACACAACTCCCAGACGCTGGGTCTCCTACACTCAGGCTGCAGAACTCCCACAAATCATGTCTCTCTACACTCAGCATACAGAGCTCTTGTAAACTGCTTCTCTCTACTCCCAGGCTACAGCAATGCTGTATATGGCGTCTGCCATTCGTGAGCTACTGAACTCCCATATAGTGCGTATGCCTAACCCCAAGCTACAGAACTCCCATAAGCTGACTCTTCCGCCCAAATGTTACAGAACGCCATTAACAGCACCTCTCTACATTCAGGATACAGAATTCTCGGTAACTGCGTCTGCTGCACTCAGGCTACAGAACGCACGTATACAGTGTCTCTCTTCACCCAGGTTACAGAACTGCCCCAAGCTAAAACTGCTACACTCAGGCTGCAGAACTCTCACAAACAATGGCTATCTACACTCAGCATACAGAACTCTTGTAAACTGCTTCTCTCTACTCCCAGGCTACAGCAGTCCCATACAGTGTGTTTCATACACTTTGGTTACAGAACTGCTGTATAGTGCGTAGGCCTAACCCCAAGCCACAGAACTACTGCTAACTGCATCTCTTGCACTCAGGCTACAGAACGCAGGTATACTGTGTCTCTCCACACCCAGGTTACACAACTCCCAGACGCTGGGTCTCCTACACTCAGGCTGCAGAACTCCCACAAATCATGTCTCTCTACACTCAGCATACAGAGCTCTTGTAAACTGCTTCTCTCTACTCCCAGGCTACAGCAGTCCCATACAGTGTGTTTCATACACCTCGGTTACAGAATTGCAGTATAGTGCGTGGCCTAACCCCAAGCCACAGAACTACCGCTAACAGCATCTCCTGCACTCAGGCTACAGAACGCAGGTATACTGCATCTCTCTACACCCAGGTTACAGAACTGCCCTAAGCTACCACTTCTATACTCTGGCTGCAGAACTCCCACAAACCATGGCTCTGTACACTCAGCATACAGAGCTCTTGTAAACCTCTTCTCTCTACACCCAGGATACAAGGGCTGCTGTATACTGCGTTTGCCAACTCGTGAGCTACTGAACTCCCATATAGTGCGTATGCCTAACCCCAAGCTACAGAACTCCCATAAGCTGTGTCTTCCAACCAGAGGTTACAGAACGCCCATTAACAGTGCCTCTCTACATTCAGGATACAGAATTCTCGCTAAGTGCATCTGCTGCACTCAGGCTACAGAACGCACGTATACAGTGTCTCTCTTCACCCAGGTTACAGAACTGCCCTAAGCTAAAACTGCTACACTCAGGCTGCAGAACTCTCACAAACCATGGCTCTCTACACTCAGCATACAGAACTCTTGTAAACTGCTTCTCTCTACTCCCAGGCTACAGCACTGCTGTATACTGCGTTTGCCATCTCGTGAGCTACTGAACTCCCATATAGTGCGTATGCCTAACTTAAGCTACAGAACTCCCGTAAGCTGTGTCTTTTACCTAAAGTTACAAAATGCCCATTAACAGCACTTCTCTACACTCAAGCTACAGAACTCCCGCAAGCCATGGCTCTATACACTCAGCATACAGAACTCTAGTAAACTGCTTCTCTCTGCTCTTAGGCTACAGCAGTCCCATACAGTGTGTTTCATACACCTTGGTTACAGAACTGCTGTATAGTGCGTGGCCTAACCCCAAGCCACAGAACTACCGCTTAGAGCATCTCCTGCACTCAGGCTACAGAACGCAGGTATACTGCATCTCTCTACACCCAGGTTACAGAACTGCCCTAAGCTACCACTTCTACACTCTGGCTGCAGAACTCCCACAAACCATGGCTCTGTACACTCAGCATACAGAGCTCTTGTAAACTGCTTCTCTCTACTCCCAGGCTACAGCACTGCTGTATACTGCGTTTGCCAACTCGTGAGCTACTGAACTCCCATATAGTGCGTATGCCTAACCCCAAGCTACAGAAGTCCCGTAAGCTGTGTCTTTTACCTAAAGTTACAAAATGCCCATTAACAGCACTTCTCTACACTCAAGCTACAGAACTCCCGCAAGTCATGGCTCTATACACTCAGCATACAGAACTCTTGTAAACTGCTTCTCTCTGCTCCCAGGCTACAGCACTCCCATACAGTGTGTTTCATACACTTTGGTTACAGAAATGCCGTATAGTGCATAGGCCTAACCCCCAGCCACAGAGCTACCACTAACTGCGTCTCCTGCACTCAGGCTACAGAATGAAGGTATACTGTGTCTCTCCACACCGAGGTTACAGAACTCCCAAACGCTGCATCTCCTACAGTCAGGCTGCAGAATTCCCACACACCATGTCTCTCTACACTCAGCATACAGAACTCTTGTAAACTGCTTCTCTCTACTCCCAGGCTACAGCACTGCTGTAGACGGCGTCTGCCAACCATGAGCTGCAGAACTCCCATATAGTGCGTATGCCTAACCCCAAGCTGCAGAACACCTGTAAGCTGTGTCTTCCCCCCTAAGGTTACAGAATGCCCATTAACAGCACTTCTTTATACTCAGGCTACAGAACTCCTTCTAACCGGGTCTCCTGAACTCAGGCTAAAGAACGCAGTTATACTGTGTCTCTCTACACCCAGGTTACAGAACTGCCCTAAGCTAAAACTGCTACACTCAGGCTGCAGAACTCCCACAAACCATGGCTCTGTACACTCAGCATACAGAACGCTTGTAAACTGCTTCTCTCTACTCCCAGGCTACAGCACTGCTGTATACTGCGTTTGCCAACTCGTGAGCTACTGAACTCCCATATAGTGCGTATGCCTAACCCCAAGCTACAGAAGTCCCGTAAGCTGTGTCTTTTACCTAAAGTTACAAAATGCCCATTAACAGCACTTCTCTACACTCAAGCTACAGAACTCCCGCAAGCCATGGCTCTATACTCTCAGCATACAGAACTCTTGTAAACTGCTTCTCTCTGCTCCCAGGCTACAGCTGTCCCATACAGTGTGTTTCATACACCTTGGTTACAGAACTGCTGTATAGTGCATAGGCCTAACCCCCAGCCACAGAGCTACCACTAACTGCGTCTCCTACACTTAGGCTACAGAACGCAGGTATACTGTGTCTCTCCACACCCAGGTTACACAACTCCCAGACGCTGGGTCTCCTACACTCAGGCTGCAGAACTCCCACAAATCATGTCTCTCTACAAAGCATACAGAGCTCTTGTAAACTGCTTCTCTCTACTCCCAGGCTACAGCAATGCTGTATATGGCGTCTGCCATTCGTGAGCTACTGAACTCCCATATAGGGCGTATGCCTAACCCCAAGCTACAGAACTCCCATAAGCTGTGTCTTCCAACCAAAGGTTACAGAACGCCCATTAACAGTGCCTCTCTACATTCAGGATACAGAATTCTCGCTAAGTGCATCTGCTGCACTCAGGCTACAGAACGCACGTATACAGTGTCTCTCTTCACCCAGGTTACAGAACTGCCCCAAGCTAAAACTGCTACACTCAGGCTGCAGAACTCTCACAAACAATGGCTATCTACACTCAGCATACAGAACTCTTGTAAACTGCTTCTCTCTACTCCCAGGCTACAGCAGTCCCATACAGTGTGTTTCATACACTTTGGTTACAGAACTGCTGTATAGTGCATAGGCCTAACCCCAAGCCACAGAACTACTGCTAACTGCATCTCTTGCACTCAGGCTACAGAACGCAGGTATACTGTGTCTCTCCACACCCAGGTTACACAACTCCCAGACGCTGGGTCTCCTACACTCAGGCTGCAGAACTCCCACAAATCATGTCTCTCTACAAAGCATACAGAGCTCTTGTAAACTGCTTCTCTCTACTCCCAGGCTACAGCAATGCTGTATATGGCGTCTGCCATTCGTGAGCTACTGAACTCCCATATAGGGCGTATGCCTAACCCCAAGCTACAGAACTCCCATAAGCTGACTCTTCCGCCCAAATGTTACAGAACGCCATTAACAGCACCTCTCTACACTCAGGATACAGAATTCTCGGTAACTGCGTCTGCTGCACTCAGGCTACAGAATGCAGGTATACTGCATCTCTCTACACCCAGGTTACAGAATTGCCCTAAGCTACCACTTGAACATTCTGGCTGCAGAACTCGAAACCATGAATCTGTACACTCAGCATACAGAGCTCTTGTAAACTGCTTCTCTCTACTCCCAGGCTACAGCAGTCCCATACAGTGTGTTTCATACACCTCGGTTACAGAATTGCAGTATAGTGCGTGGCCTAACCCCAAGCCACAGAACTACCGCTAACAGCATCTCCTGCACTCAGGCTACAGAACGCAGGTATACTGCATCTCTCTACACCCAGGTTACAGAACTGCCCTAAGCTACCACTTCTATACTCTGGCTGCAGAACTCCCACAAACCATGGCTCTGTACACTCAGCATACAGAGCTCTTGTAAACTGCTTCTCTCTACTCCCAGGCTACAGCACTGCTGTATACTGCGTTTGCCATCTCGTGAGCTACTGAACTCCCATATAGTGCGTATGCCTAACCCCAAGCTACAGAACTCCCATAAGCTGTGTCTTCCAACCAAAGGTTACAGAACGCCCATTAACAGTGCCTCTCTACATTCAGGATACAGAATTCTCGCTAAGTGCATCTGCTGCACTCAGGCTACAGAACGCACGTATACAGTGTCTCTCTTCACCCAGGTTACAGAACTGCCCCAAGCTAAAACTGCTACACTCAGGCTGCAGAACTCTCACAAACCATGGCTCTCTACACTCAGCATACAGAACTCTTGTAAACTGCTTCTCTCTGCTCCCAGGCTACAGCAGTCCCATACAGTGTGTTTCATACACTTTGGTTACAGAACTGCTGTATAGTGCGTAGGCCTAACCCCAAGCCACAGAACTACTGCTAACTGCATCTCTTGCACTCAGGCTACAGAACGCAGGTATACTGTGTCTCTCCACACCCAGGTTACACAACTCCCAGACGCTGGGTCTCCTACACTCAGGCTGCAGAACTCCCACAAATCACGTCTCTCTACACTCAGCATACAGAGCTCTTGTAAACTGCTTCTCTCTACTCCCAGGCTACAGCAATGCTGTATATGGCGTCTGCCATTCGTGAGCTACTGAACTCCCATATAGTGCGTATGCCTAACCCCAAGCTACAGAACTCCCATAAGCTAACTCTTCCACCCAAATGTTACAGAACGCCATTAACAGCACCTCTCTACACTCAGTATACAGAATTCTCGGTAACTGCGTCTGCTGCACTCAGGCTACAGAATGCAGGTATACTGCATCTCTCTACACCCAGGTTACAGAATTGCCCTAAGCTACCACTTGAACATTCTGGCTGCAGAACTCCCACAAACCATGAATCTGTACACTCAGCATACAGAGCTCTTGTAAACTGCTTCTCTCTACTCCCAGGCTACAGCAGTCCCATACAGTGTGTTTCATACACCTCGGTTACAGAATTGCAGTATAGTGCGTGGCCTAACCCCAAGCCACAGAACTACCGCTAACAGCATCTCCTGCACTCAGGCTACAGAACGCAGGTATACTGCATCTCTCTACACCCAGGTTACAGAACTGCCCTAAGCTACCACTTCTATACTCTGGCTGCAGAACTCCCACAAACCATGGCTCTGTACACTCAGCATACAGAGCTCTTGTAAACCTCTTCTCTACACACCCAGGATACAAGCGCTGCTGTATACTGCGTTTGCCAACTCGTGAGCTACTGAACTCCCATATAGTGCGTATGCCTAACCCCAAGCTACAGAACTACCATAAGCTGTTTCTTCCAACCAGAGGTTACAGAACGCCCATTAACAGTGCCTCTCTACATTCAGGATACAGAATTCTCGCTAAGTGCATCTGCTGCACTCAGGCTACAGAACGCACGTATACAGTGTCTCTCTTCACCCAGGTTACAGAACTGCCCTAAGCTAAAACTGCTACACTCAGGCTGCAGAACTCTCACAAACCATGGCTCTCTACACTCAGCATACAGAACTCTTGTAAACTGCTTCTCTCTACTCCCAGGCTACAGCACTGCTGTATACTGCGTTTGCCATCTCGTGAGCTACTGAACTCCCATATAGTGCGTATGCCTAACTTAAGCTACAGAACTCCCGTAAGCTGTGTCTTTTACCTAAAGTTACAAAATGCCCATTAACAGCACTTCTCTACACTCAAGCTACAGAACTCCCGCAAGCCATGGCTCTATACACTCAGCATACAGAACTCTAGTAAACTGCTTCTCTCTGCTCTTAGGCTACAGCAGTCCCATACAGTGTGTTTCATACACCTTGGTTACAGAACTGCTGTATAGTGCGTGGCCTAACCCCAAGCCACAGAACTACCGCTTAGAGCATCTCCTGCACTCAGGCTACAGAACGCAGGTATACTGCATCTCTCTACACCCAGGTTACAGAACTGCCCTAAGCTACCACTTCTATACTCTGGCTGCAGAACTCCCACAAACCATGGCTCTGTACACTCAGCATACAGAATGCTTGTAAACTGCTTCTCTCTACTCCCAGGCTACAGCACTGCTGTATACTGCGTTTGCCAACTCGTGAGCTACTGAACTCCCATATAGTGCGTATGCCTAACCCCAAGCTACAGAAGTCCCGTAAGCTGTGTCTTTTACCTAAAGTTACAAAATGCCCATTAACAGCACTTCTCTACACTCAAGCTACAGAACTCCCGCAAGTCATGGCTCTATACACTCAGCATACAGAACTCTTGTAAACTGCTTCTCTCTGCTCCCAGGCTACAGCACTCCCATACAGTGTGTTTCATACACTTTGGTTACAGAAATGCCGTATAGTGCATAGGCCTAACCCCCAGCCACAGAGCTACCACTAACTGCGTCTCCTGCACTCAGGCTACAGAATGAAGGTATACTGTGTCTCTCCACACCGAGGTTACAGAACTCCCAAACGCTGCATCTCCTACAGTCAGGCTGCAGAATTCCCACACACCATGTCTCTCTACACTCAGCATACAGAACTCTTGTAAACTGCTTCTCTCTACTCCCAGGCTACAGCACTGCTGTAGACGGCGTCTGCCAACCATGAGCTGCAGAACTCCCATATAGTGCGTATGCCTAACCCCAAGCTGCAGAACACCTGTAAGCTGTGTCTTCCCCCCTAAGGTTACAGAATGCCCATTAACAGCACTTCTTTATACTCAGGCTACAGAACTCCTTCTAACCGGGTCTCCTGAACTCAGGCTAAAGAACGCAGTTATACTGTGTCTCTCTACACCCAGGTTACAGAACTGCCCTAAGCTAAAACTGCTACACTCAGGCTGCAGAACTCCCACAAACCATGGCTCTGTACACTCAGCATACAGAACGCTTGTAAACTGCTTCTCTCTACTCCCAGGCTACAGCACTGCTGTATACTGCGTTTGCCAACTCGTGAGCTACTGAACTCCCATATAGTGCGTATGCCTAACCCCAAGCTACAGAAGTCCCGTAAGCTGTGTCTTTTACCTAAAGTTACAAAATGCCCATTAACAGCACTTCTCTACACTCAAGCTACAGAACTCCCGCAAGCCATGGCTCTATACTCTCAGCATACAGAACTCTTGTAAACTGCTTCTCTCTGCTCCCAGGCTACAGCTGTCCCATACAGTGTGTTTCATACACCTTGGTTACAGAACTGCTGTATAGTGCATAGGCCTAACCCCCAGCCACAGAGCTACCACTAACTGCGTCTCCTACACTTAGGCTACAGAACGCAGGTATACTGTGTCTCTCCACACCCAGGTTACACAACTCCCAGACGCTGGGTCTCCTACACTCAGGCTGCAGAACTCCCACAAATCATGTCTCTCTACACTCAGCAAACAGAGCTCTTGTAAACTGCTTCTCTCTACTCCCAGGCTACAGCAATGCTGTATATGGCGTCTGCCATTCGTGAGCTACTGAACTCCCATATAGGGCGTATGCCTAACCCCAAGCTACAGAACTCCCATAAGCTGTGTCTTCCAACCAAAGGTTACAGAACGCCCATTAACAGTGCCTCTCTACATTCAGGATACAGAATTCTCGCTAAGTGCATCTGCTGCACTCAGGCTACAGAACGCACGTATACAGTGTCTCTCTTCACCCAGGTTACAGAACTGCCCCAAGCTAAAACTGCTACACTCAGGCTGCAGAACTCTCACAAACAATGGCTATCTACACTCAGCATACAGAACTCTTGTAAACTGCTTCTCTCTACTCCCAGGCTACAGCAGTCCCATACAGTGTGTTTCATACACTTTGGTTACAGAACTGCTGTATAGTGCATAGGCCTAACCCCAAGCCACAGAACTACTGCTAACTGCATCTCTTGCACTCAGGCTACAGAACGCAGGTATACTGTGTCTCTCCACACCCAGGTTACACAACTCCCAGACGCTGGGTCTCCTACACTCAGGCTGCAGAACTCCCACAAATCATGTCTCTCTACAAAGCATACAGAGCTCTTGTAAACTGCTTCTCTCTACTCCCAGGCTACAGCAATGCTGTATATGGCGTCTGCCATTCGTGAGCTACTGAACTCCCATATAGGGCGTATGCCTAACCCCAAGCTACAGAACTCCCATAAGCTGACTCTTCCGCCCAAATGTTACAGAACGCCATTAACAGCACCTCTCTACACTCAGGATACAGAATTCTCGGTAACTGCGTCTGCTGCACTCAGGCTACAGAATGCAGGTATACTGCATCTCTCTACACCCAGGTTACAGAATTGCCCTAAGCTACCACTTGAACATTCTGGCTGCAGAACTCGAAACCATGAATCTGTACACTCAGCATACAGAGCTCTTGTAAACTGCTTCTCTCTAATCCCAGGCTACAGCAGTCCCATACAGTGTGTTTCATACACCTCAGTTACAGAATTGCAGTATAGTGCGTGGCCTAACCCCAAGCCACAGAACTACCGCTAACAGCATCTCCTGCACTCAGGCTACAGAATGCAGGTATACTGCATCTCTCTACACCCAGGTTACAGAACTGCCCTAAGCTACCACTTCTATACTCTGGCTGCAGAACTCCCACAAACCATGGCTCTGTACACTCAGCATACAGAACGCTTGTAAACTGCTTCTCTCTACTCCCAGGCTACAGCACTGCTGTATACTGCGTTTGCCAACTCGTGAGCTACTGAACTCCCATATAGTGCGTATGCCTAACCCCAAGCTACAGAAGTCCCGTAAGCTGTGTCTTTTACCTAAAGTTACAAAATGCCCATTAACAGCACTTCTCTACACACAAGCTACAGAACTCCCGCAAGCCATGGCTCTATACACTCGGCATACAGAACTCTTGTAAACTGCTTCTCTCTGCTCCCAGGCTACAGCACTCCCATACAGTGTGTTTCATACACCTTGGTTACAGAACTGCTGTATAGTGCGTAGGCCTAACCCCCAGCCACAGAACTACTGCTAACTGTGTCTCTTCCACTCAGGCTACAGAACGCAGGTATACTGTGTCTCTCCACACCCAGGTTACACAACTCCCAGACGCTGGGTCTCCTACACTCAGGCTGCAGAACTCCCACAAATCATGTCTCTCTACACTCAGCATACAGAGCGCTTGTAAACTGCTACTCTCTACTCCCAGGCTACAGCAATGCTGTATACTGCGTTTGCCATCTCGTGAGCTACTGAACTCCCATATAGTGCGTATGCCTAACCCCAAGCTACAGAAGTCCCGTAAGCTGTGTCTTTTACCTAAAGTTACAAAATGCCCATTAACAGCACTTCTCTACACTCAAGCTACAGAACTCCCGCAAGCCATGGCTCTATACTCTCAGCATACAGAACTCTTGTAAACTGCTTCTCTCTGCTCCCAGGCTACAGCACTCCCATACAGTGTGTTTCATACACCTTGGTTACAGAACTGCTGTATAGTGCATAGGCCTAACCCCCAGCCACAGAGCTACCACTAACTGCGTCTCCTGCACTCAGGCTACAGAACGCAGGTATACTGTGTCTCTCCACACCCAGGTTACACAACTCCCAGACGCTGGGTCTCCTACACTCAGGCTGCAGAACTCCCACAAATCATGTCTCTCTACAAAGCATACAGAGCTCTTGTAAACTGCTTCTCTCTACTCCCAGGCTACAGCAATGCTGTATATGGCGTCTGCCATTCGTGAGCTACTGAACTCCCATATAGTGCGTATGCCTAACCCCAAGCTACAGAACTCCCATAAGCTGACTCTTCCGCCCAAATGTTACAGAACGCCATTAACAGCACCTCTCTACACTCAGGATACAGAATTCTCGGTAACTGCGTCTGCTGCACTCAGGCTACAGAACGCAGGTATACTGCATCTCTCTACACCCAGGTTACAGAACTGCCCTAAGCTACCACTTCTACACTCTGGCTGCAGAACTCCCACAAACCATGGCTCTGTACACTCAGCATACAGAGCTCTTGTAAACTGCTTCTCTCTACTCCCAGGCTACAGCACTGCTCTATACTGCGTTTGCCATCTCGTGAGCTACTGAACTCCCATATAGTGCGTATGCCTAACCCCAAGCTACAGAACTCCCATAAGCTGTGTCTTCCAACCAAAGGTTACAGAACGCCCATTAACAGTGCCTCTCTACATTCAGGATACAGAATTCTCGCTAAGTGCATCTGCTGCACTCAGGCTACAGAACGCACGTATACAGTGTCTCTCTTCACCCAGGTTACAGAACTGCCCCAAGCTAAAACTGCTACACTCAGGCTGCAGAACTCTCACAAACAATGGCTATCTACACTCAGCATACAGAACTCTTGTAAACTGCTTCTCTCTACTCCCAGGCTACAGCAGTCCCATACAGTGTGTTTCATACACTTTGGTTACAGAACTGCTGTATAGTGCGTAGGCCTAACCCCAAGCCACAGAACTACTGCTAACTGCATCTCTTGCACTCAGGCTACAGAACGCAGGTATACTGTGTCTCTCCACACCCAGGTTACACAACTCCCAGACGCTGGGTCTCCTACACTCAGGCTGCAGAACTCCCACAAATCATGTCTCTCTACACTCAGCATACAGAGCTCTTGTAAACTGCTTCTCTCTACTCCCAGGCTACAAGCGCTGCTGTATATGGCGTCTGCCAACTCGTGAGCTACTGAACTCCCATATAGTGCGTATGCCTAACCCCAAGCTACAGAACTCCCATAAGCTAACTCTTCCGCCCAAATGTTACAGAACGCCATTAACAGCACCTCTCTACACTCAGGATACAGAATTCTCGGTAACTGCGTCTGCTGCACTCAGGCTACAGAATGCAGGTATACTGCATCTCTCTACACCCAGGTTACAGAACTGCCCTAAGCTACCACTTCAACATTCTGGCTGCAGAACTCCCACAAACCATGGCTCTGTACACTCAGCATACAGAGCTCTTGTAAACTGCTTCTCTCTACTCCCAGGCTACAGCAGTCCCATACAGTGTGTTTCATACACCTCAGTTACAGAATTGCAGTATAGTGCGTGGCCTAACCCCAAGCCACAGAACTACCGCTAACAGCATCTCCTGCACTCAGGCTACAGAATGCAGGTATACTGCATCTCTCTACACCCAGGTTACAGAACTGCCCTAAGCTACCACTTCTATACTCTGGCTGCAGAACTCCCACAAACCATGGCTCTGTACACTCAGCATACAGAACACTTGTAAACTGCTTCTCTCTACTCCCAGGCTACAGCACTGCTGTATACTGCGTTTGCCAACTCGTGAGCTACTGAACTCCCATATAGTGCGTATGCCTAACCCCAAGGTACAGAAGTCCCGTAAGCTGTGTCTTTTACCTAAAGTTACAAAATGCCCATTAACAGCACTTCTCTACACACAAGCTACAGAACTCCCGCAAGCCATGGCTCTATACTCTCAGCAAACAGAACTCTTGTAAACTGCTTCTCTCTGCTCCCAGGCTACAGCACTCCCATACAGTGTGTTTCATACACCTTGGTTACAGAACTGCTGTATAGTGCGTAGGCCTAACCCCCAGCCACAGAACTACTGCTAACTGCGTCTCTTGCACTCAGGCTACAGAACGCAGGTATACTGTGTCTCTCCACACCCAGGTTACACAACTCCCAGACGCTGGGTCTCCTACACTCAGGCTGCAGAACTCCCACAAATCATGTCTCTCTACACTCAGCATACAGAGCTCTTGTAAACTGCTTCTCTCTACTCCCAGGCTACAGCAATGCTGTATATGGCGTCTGCCATTCGTGAGCTACTGAACTCCCATATAGGGCGTATGCCTAACCCCAAGCTACAGAACTCCCATAAGCTGACTCTTCCGCCCAAATGTTACAGAACGCCATTAACAGCACCTCTCTACACTCAGGATACAGAATTCTCGGTAACTGCGTCTGCTGCACTCAGGCTACAGAATGCAGGTATACTGCATCTCTCTACACCCAGGTTACAGAACTGCCCTAAGCTACCACTTCAACATTCTGGCTGCAGAACTCCCACAAACCATGGCTCTGTACACTCAGCACACAGAGCTCTTGTAAACTGCTTCTCTCTACTCCCAGGCTACAGCTGTCCCATACAGTGTGTTTCATACACCTCGGTTACAGAATTGCAGTATAGTGCATGGCCTAACCCCAAGCCACAGAACTACCGCTAACAGCATCTCCTGCACTCAGGCTACAGAACGCAGGTATACTGCATCTCTCTACACCCAGGTTACAGAACTGCCCTAAGCTACCACTTCTATACTCTGGCTGCAGAACTCCCACAAACCATGGCTCTGTACACTCAGCATACAGAACGCTTGTAAACTGCTTCTCTCTACTCCCAGGCTACAGCACTGCTGTATACTGCGTTTGCCAACTCGTGAGCTACTGAACTCCCATATAGTGCGTATGCCTAACCCCAAGCTACAGAAGTCCCGTAAGCTGTGTCTTTTACAGTTACAAAATGCCCATTAACAGCACTTCTCTACACACAAGCTACAGAACTCCCGCAAGCCATGGCTCTATACTCTCAACAAACAGAACTCTTGTAAACTGCTTCTCTCTGCTCCCAGGCCACAGCACTCCCATACAGTGTGTTTCATACACTTTGGTTACAGAAATGCCGTATAGTGCATAGGCCTAACCCCCAGCCACAGAGCTACCACTAACTGCGTCTCCTGCACTCAGGCTACAGAATGAAGGTATACTGTGTCTCTTCACACCGAGGTTACAGAACTCCCAAACGCTGCATCTCCTACAGTCAGGCTGCAGAATTCCCACACACCATGTCTCTCTACACTCAGCATACAGAACTCTTGTAAACTGCTTCTCTCTACTCCCAGGCTACAGCACTGCTGTAGACGGCATCTGCCAACCATGAGCTGCAGAACTCCCATATAGTGCGTATGCCTAACCCCAAGCTGCAGAACACCTGTAAGCTGTGTCTTCCCCCCTAAGGTTACAGAATGCCCATTAACAGCACTTCTTTATACTCAGGCTACAGAACTCCTTCTAACCGGGTCTCCTGAACTCAGGCTAAAGAACGCAGTTATACTGTGTCTCTCTACACCCAGGTTACAGAACTGCCCTAAGCTAAAACTGCTACACTCAGGCTGCAGAACTCCCACAAACCATGGCTCTGTACACTCAGCATACAGAACGCTTGTAAACTGCTTCTCTCTACTCCCAGGCTACAGCACTGCTGTATACTGCGTTTGCCAACTCGTGAGCTACTGAACTCCCATATAGTGCGTATGCCTAACCCCAAGCTACAGAAGTCCCGTAAGCTGTGTCTTTTACCTAAAGTTACAAAATGCCCATTAACAGCACTTCTCTACACTCAAGCTACAGAACTCCCGCAAGCCATGGCTCTATACTCTCAGCATACATAACTCTTGTAAACTGCTTCTCTCTGCTCCCAGGCTACAGCTGTCCCATACAGTGTGTTTCATACACCTTGGTTACAGAACTGCTGTATAGTGCATAGGCCTAACCCCCAGCCACAGAGCTACCACTAACTGCGTCTCCTACACTTAGGCTACAGAACGCAGGTATACTGTGTCTCTCCACACCCAGGTTACACAACTCCCAGACGCTGGGTCTCCTACACTCAGGCTGCAGAACTCCCACAAATCATGTCTCTCTACAAAGCATACAGAGCTCTTGTAAACTGCTTCTCTCTACTCCCAGGCTACAGCAATGCTGTATATGGCGTCTGCCATTCGTGAGCTACTGAACTCCCATATAGGGCGTATGCCTAACCCCAAGCTACAGAACTCCCATAAGCTGTGTCTTCCAACCAAAGGTTACAGAACGCCCATTAACAGTGCCTCTCTACATTCAGGATACAGAATTCTCGCTAAGTGCATCTGCTGCACTCAGGCTACAGAACGCACGTATACAGTGTCTCTCTTCACCCAGGTTACAGAACTGCCCCAAGCTAAAACTGCTACACTCAGGCTGCAGAACTCTCACAAACAATGGCTATCTACACTCAGCATACAGAACTCTTGTAAACTGCTTCTCTCTACTCCCAGGCTACAGCAGTCCCATACAGTGTGTTTCATACACTTTGGTTACAGAACTGCTGTATAGTGCGTAGGCCTAACCCCAAGCCACAGAACTACTGCTAACTGCATCTCTTGCACTCAGGCTACAGAACGCAGGTATACTGTGTCTCTCCACACCCAGGTTACACAACTCCCAGACGCTGGGTCTCCTACACTCAGGCTGCAGAACTCCCACAAATCATGTCTCTCTACAAAGCATACAGAGCTCTTGTAAACTGCTTCTCTCTACTCCCAGGCTACAAGCGCTGCTGTATATGGCGTCTGCCATTCGTGAGCTACTGAACTCCCATATAGGGCGTATGCCTAACCCCAAGCTACAGAACTCCCATAAGCTGACTCTTCCGCCCAAATGTTACAGAACGCCATTAACAGCACCTCTCTACACTCAGGATACAGAATTCTCGGTAACTGCGTCTGCTGCACTCAGGCTACAGAATGCAGGTATACTGCATCTCTCTACACCCAGGTTACAGAACTGCCCTAAGCTACCACTTCAACATTCTGGCTGCAGAACTCCCACAAACCATGGCTCTGTACACTCAGCACACAGAGCTCTTGTAAACTGCTTCTCTCTACTCCCAGGCTACAGCTGTCCCATACAGTGTGTTTCATACACCTCGGTTACAGAATTGCAGTATAGTGCATGGCCTAACCCCAAGCCACAGAACTACCGCTAACAGCATCTCCTGCACTCAGGGTACAGAACGCAGGTATACTGCATCTCTCTACACCCAGGTTACAGAACTGCCCTAAGCTACCACTTCTATACTCTGGCTGCAGAACTCCCACAAACCATGGCTCTGTACACTCAGCATACAGAACGCTTGTAAACTGCTTCTCTCTACTCCCAGGCTACAGCACTGCTGTATACTGCGTTTGCCAACTCGTGAGCTACTGAACTCCCATATAGTGCGTATGCCTAACCCCAAGCTACAGAAGTCCCGTAAGCTGTGTCTTTTACCTAAAGTTACAAAATGCCCATTAACAGCACTTCTCTACACACAAGCTACAGAACTCCCGCAAGCCATGGCTCTATACTCTCAGCAAACAGAACTCTTGTAAACTGCTTCTCTCTGCTCCCAGGCTACAGCTGTCCCATACAGTGTGTTTCATACACCTTGGTTACAGAACTGCTGTATAGTGCGTAGGCCTAACCCCCAGCCACAGAACTACTGCTAACTGCGTCTCTTGCACTCAGGCTACAGAACGCAGGTATACTGTGTCTCTCCACACCCAGGTTACACAACTCCCAGACGCTGGGTCTCCTACACTCAGGCTGCAGAACTCCCACAAATCATGTCTCTCTACACTCAGCATACAGAGCTCTTGTAAACTGCTTCTCTCTACTCCCAGGCTACAGCAATGCTGTATATGGCGTCTGCCATTCGTGAGCTACTGAACTCCCATATAGGGCGTATGCCTAACCCCAAGCTACAGAACTCCCATAAGCTGACTCTTCCGCCCAAATGTTACAGAACGCCATTAACAGCACCTCTCTACACTCAGGATACAGAATTCTCGGTAACTGCGTCTGCTGCACTCAGGCTACAGAATGCAGGTATACTGCATCTCTCTACACCCAGGTTACAGAACTGCCCTAAGCTACCACTTCAACATTCTGGCTGCAGAACTCCCACAAACCATGGCTCTGTACACTCAGCACACAGAGCTCTTGTAAACTGCTTCTCTCTACTCCCAGGCTACAGCTGTCCCATACAGTGTGTTTCATACACCTCGGTTACAGAATTGCAGTATAGTGCATGGCCTAACCCCAAGCCACAGAACTACCGCTAACAGCATCTCCTGCACTCAGGCTACAGAACGCAGGTATACTGCATCTCTCTACACCCAGGTTACAGAACTGCCCTAAGCTACCACTTCTATACTCTGGCTGCAGAACTCCCACAAACCATGGCTCTGTACACTCAGCATACAGAACGCTTGTAAACTGCTTCTCTCTACTCCCAGGCTACAGCACTGCTGTATACTGCGTTTGCCAACTCGTGAGCTACTGAACTCCCATATAGTGCGTATGCCTAACCCCAAGCTACAGAAGTCCCGTAAGCTGTGTCTTTTACAGTTACAAAATGCCCATTAACAGCACTTCTCTACACACAAGCTACAGAACTCCCGCAAGCCATGGCTCTATACTCTCAACAAACAGAACTCTTGTAAACTGCTTCTCTCTGCTCCCAGGCCACAGCACTCCCATACAGTGTGTTTCATACACTTTGGTTACAGAAATGCCGTATAGTGCATAGGCCTAACCCCCAGCCACAGAGCTACCACTAACTGCGTCTCCTGCACTCAGGCTACAGAATGAAGGTATACTGTGTCTCTTCACACCGAGGTTACAGAACTCCCAAACGCTGCATCTCCTACAGTCAGGCTGCAGAATTCCCACACACCATGTCTCTCTACACTCAGCATACAGAACTCTTGTAAACTGCTTCTCTCTACTCCCAGGCTACAGCACTGCTGTAGACGGCATCTGCCAACCATGAGCTGCAGAACTCCCATATAGTGCGTATGCCTAACCCCAAGCTGCAGAACACCTGTAAGCTGTGTCTTCCCCCCTAAGGTTACAGAATGCCCATTAACAGCACTTCTTTATACTCAGGCTACAGAACTCCTTCTAACCGGGTCTCCTGAACTCAGGCTAAAGAACGCAGTTATACTGTGTCTCTCTACACCCAGGTTACAGAACTGCCCTAAGCTAAAACTGCTACACTCAGGCTGCAGAACTCCCACAAACCATGGCTCTGTACACTCAGCATACAGAACGCTTGTAAACTGCTTCTCTCTACTCCCAGGCTACAGCACTGCTGTATACTGCGTTTGCCAACTCGTGAGCTACTGAACTCCCATATAGTGCGTATGCCTAACCCCAAGCTACAGAAGTCCCGTAAGCTGTGTCTTTTACCTAAAGTTACAAAATGCCCATTAACAGCACTTCTCTACACTCAAGCTACAGAACTCCCGCAAGCCATGGCTCTATACTCTCAGCATACATAACTCTTGTAAACTGCTTCTCTCTGCTCCCAGGCTACAGCTGTCCCATACAGTGTGTTTCATACACCTTGGTTACAGAACTGCTGTATAGTGCATAGGCCTAACCCCCAGCCACAGAGCTACCACTAACTGCGTCTCCTACACTTAGGCTACAGAACGCAGGTATACTGTGTCTCTCCACACCCAGGTTACACAACTCCCAGACGCTGGGTCTCCTACACTCAGGCTGCAGAACTCCCACAAATCATGTCTCTCTACAAAGCATACAGAGCTCTTGTAAACTGCTTCTCTCTACTCCCAGGCTACAGCAATGCTGTATATGGCGTCTGCCATTCGTGAGCTACTGAACTCCCATATAGGGCGTATGCCTAACCCCAAGCTACAGAACTCCCATAAGCTGTGTCTTCCAACCAAAGGTTACAGAACGCCCATTAACAGTGCCTCTCTACATTCAGGATACAGAATTCTCGCTAAGTGCATCTGCTGCACTCAGGCTACAGAACGCACGTATACAGTGTCTCTCTTCACCCAGGTTACAGAACTGCCCCAAGCTAAAACTGCTACACTCAGGCTGCAGAACTCTCACAAACAATGGCTATCTACACTCAGCATACAGAACTCTTGTAAACTGCTTCTCTCTACTCCCAGGCTACAGCAGTCCCATACAGTGTGTTTCATACACTTTGGTTACAGAACTGCTGTATAGTGCGTAGGCCTAACCCCAAGCCACAGAACTACTGCTAACTGCATCTCTTGCACTCAGGCTACAGAACGCAGGTATACTGTGTCTCTCCACACCCAGGTTACACAACTCCCAGACGCTGGGTCTCCTACACTCAGGCTGCAGAACTCCCACAAATCATGTCTCTCTACAAAGCATACAGAGCTCTTGTAAACTGCTTCTCTCTACTCCCAGGCTACAAGCGCTGCTGTATATGGCGTCTGCCATTCGTGAGCTACTGAACTCCCATATAGGGCGTATGCCTAACCCCAAGCTACAGAACTCCCATAAGCTGACTCTTCCGCCCAAATGTTACAGAACGCCATTAACAGCACCTCTCTACACTCAGGATACAGAATTCTCGGTAACTGCGTCAGCTGCACTCAGGCTACAGAATGCAGGTATACTGCATCTCTCTACACCCAGGTTACAGAATTGCCCTACGCTACCACTTGAACATTCTGGCTGCAGAACTCGAAACCATGAATCTGTACACTCAGCATACAGAGCTCTTGTAAACTGCTTCTCTCTAATCCCAGGCTACAGCAGTCCCATACAGTGTGTTTCATACACCTCGGTTACAGAATTGCAGTATAGTGCGTGGCCTAACCCCAAGCCACAGAACTACCGCTAACAGCATCTCCTGCACTCAGGCTACAGAACGCAGGTATACTGCATCTCTCTACACCCAGGTTACAGAACTGCCCTAAGCTACCACTTCTATACTCTGGCTGCAGAACTCCCACAAACCATGGCTCTGTACACTCAGCATACAGAACGCTTGTAAACTGCTTCTCTCTACTCCCAGGCTACAGCACTGCTGTATACTGCGTTTGCCAACTCGTGAGCTACTGAACTCCCATATAGTGCGTATGCCTAACCCCAAGCTACAGAAGTCCCGTAAGCTGTGTCTTTTACCTAAAGTTACAAAATGCCCATTAACAGCACTTCTCTACACACAAGCTACAGAACACCCGCAAGTCATGGCTCTATACACTCGGCATACAGAACTCTTGTAAACTGCTTCTCTCTGCTCCCAGGCTACAGCACTCCCATACAGTGTGTTTCATACACCTTGGTTACAGAACTGCTGTATAGTGCGTAGGCCTAACCCCCAGCCACAGAACTACTGCTAACTGTGTCTCTTCCACTCAGGCTACAGAACGCAGGTATACTGTGTCTCTCCACACCCAGGTTACACAACTCCCAGACGCTGGGTCTCCTACACTCAGGCTGCAGAACTCCCACAAATCATGTCTCTCTACACTCAGCATACAGAGCGCTTGTAAACTGCTACTCTCTACTCCCAGGCTACAGCAATGCTGTATACTGCGTTTGCCATCTCGTGAGCTACTGAACTCCCATATAGTGCGTATGCCTAACCCCAAGCTACAGAAGTCCCGTAAGCTGTGTCTTTTACCTAAAGTTACAAAATGCCCATTAACAGCACTTCTCTACACTCAAGCTACAGAACTCCCGCAAGCCATGGCTCTATACTCTCAGCATACAGAACTCTTGTAAACTGCTTCTCTCTGCTCCCAGGCTACAGCACTCCCATACAGTGTGTTTCATACACCTTGGTTACAGAACTGCTGTATAGTGCATAGGCCTAACCCCCAGCCACAGAGCTACCACTAACTGCGTCTCCTGCACTCAGGCTACAGAACGCAGGTATACTGTGTCTCTCCACACCCAGGTTACACAACTCCCAGACGCTGGGTCTCCTACACTCAGGCTGCAGAACTCCCACAAATCATGTCTCTCTACAAAGCATACAGAGCTCTTGTAAACTGCTTCTCTCTACTCCCAGGCTACAGCAATGCTGTATATGGCGTCTGCCATTCGTGAGCTACTGAACTCCCATATAGTGCGTATGCCTAACCCCAAGCTACAGAACTCCCATAAGCTAACTCTTCCGCCCAAATGTTACAGAACGCCATTAACAGCACCTCTCTACACTCAGGATACAGAATTCTCGGTAACTGCGTCTGCTGCACTCAGGCTACAGAACGCAGGTATACTGCATCTCTCTACACCCAGGTTACAGAACTGCCCTAAGCTACCACTTCTACACTCTGGCTGCAGAACTCCCACAAACCATGGCTCTGTACACTCAGCATACAGAGCTCTTGTAAACTGCTTCTCTCTACTCCCAGGCTACAGCACTGCTCTATACTGCGTTTGCCATCTCGTGAGCTACTGAACTCCCATATAGTGCGTATGCCTAACCCCAAGCTACAGAACTCCCATAAGCTGTGTCTTCCAACCAAAGGTTACAGAACGCCCATTAACAGTGCCTCTCTACATTCAGGATACAGAATTCTCGCTAAGTGCATCTGCTGCACTCAGGCTACAGAACGCACGTATACAGTGTCTCTCTTCACCCAGGTTACAGAACTGCCCCAAGCTAAAACTGCTACACTCAGGCTGCAGAACTCTCACAAACAATGGCTATCTACACTCAGCATACAGAACTCTTGTAAACTGCTTCTCTCTACTCCCAGGCTACAGCAGTCCCATACAGTGTGTTTCATACACTTTGGTTACAGAACTGCTGTATAGTGCGTAGGCCTAACCCCAAGCCACAGAACTACTGCTAACTGCATCTCTTGCACTCAGGCTACAGAACGCAGGTATACTGTGTCTCTCCACACCCAGGTTACACAACTCCCAGACGCTGGGTCTCCTACACTCAGGCTGCAGAACTCCCACAAATCACGTCTCTCTACACTCAGCATACAGAGCTCTTGTAAACTGCTTCTCTCTACTCCCAGGCTACAAGCGCTGCTGTATATGGCGTCTGCCAACTCGTGAGCTACTGAACTCCCATATAGTGCGTATGCCTAACCCCAAGCTACAGAACTCCCATAAGCTAACTCTTCCGCCCAAATGTTACAGAACGCCATTAACAGCACCTCTCTACACTCAGGATACAGAATTCTCGGTAACTGCGTCTGCTGCACTCAGGCTACAGAATGCAGGTATACTGCATCTCTCTACACCCAGGTTACAGAACTGCCCTAAGCTACCACTTCAACATTCTGGCTGCAGAACTCCCACAAACCATGGCTCTGTACACTCAGCATACAGAGCTCTTGTAAACTGCTTCTCTCTACTCCCAGGCTACAGCAGTCCCATACAGTGTGTTTCATACACCTCAGTTACAGAATTGCAGTATAGTGCGTGGCCTAACCCCAAGCCACAGAACTACCGCTAACAGCATCTCCTGCACTCAGGCTACAGAATGCAGGTATACTGCATCTCTCTACACCCAGGTTACAGAACTGCCCTAAGCTACCACTTCTATACTCTGGCTGCAGAACTCCCACAAACCATGGCTCTGTACACTCAGCATACAGAACACTTGTAAACTGCTTCTCTCTACTCCCAGGCTACAGCACTGCTGTATACTGCGTTTGCCAACTTGTGAGCTACTGAACTCCCATATAGTGCGTATGCCTAACCCCAAGGTACAGAAGTCCCGTAAGCTGTGTCTTTTACCTAAAGTTACAAAATGCCCATTAACAGCACTTCTCTACACACAAGCTACAGAACTCCCGCAAGCCATGGCTCTATACTCTCAGCAAACAGAACTCTTGTAAACTGCTTCTCTCTGCTCCCAGGCTACAGCACTCCCATACAGTGTGTTTCATACACCTTGGTTACAGAACTGCTGTATTGTGCGTAGGCCTAACCCCCAGCCACAGAACTACTGCTAACTGCGTCTCTTGCACTCAGGCTACAGAACGCAGGTATACTGTGTCTCTCCACACCCAGGTTACACAACTCCCAGACGCTGGGTCTCCTACACTCAGGCTGCAGAACTCCCACAAATCATGTCTCTCTACACTCAGCATACAGAGCTCTTGTAAACTGCTTCTCTCTACTCCCAGGCTACAGCAATGCTGTATATGGCGTCTGCCATTCGTGAGCTACTGAACTCCCATATAGGGCGTATGCCTAACCCCAAGCTACAGAACTCCCATAAGCTGACTCTTCCGCCCAAATGTTACAGAACGCCATTAACAGCACCTCTCTACACTCAGGATACAGAATTCTCGGTAACTGCGTCTGCTGCACTCAGGCTACAGAATGCAGGTATACTGCATCTCTCTACACCCAGGTTACAGAACTGCCCTAAGCTACCACTTCAACATTCTGGCTGCAGAACTCCCACAAACCATGGCTCTGTACACTCAGCACACAGAGCTCTTGTAAACTGCTTCTCTCTACTCCCAGGCTACAGCTGTCCCATACAGTGTGTTTCATACACCTCGGTTACAGAATTGCAGTATAGTGCATGGCCTAACCCCAAGCCACAGAACTACCGCTAACAGCATCTCCTGCACTCAGGCTACAGAACGCAGGTATACTGCATCTCTCTACACCCAGGTTACAGAACTGCCCTAAGCTACCACTTCTATACTCTGGCTGCAGAACTCCCACAAACCATGGCTCTGTACACTCAGCATACAGAACGCTTGTAAACTGCTTCTCTCTACTCCCAGGCTACAGCACTGCTGTATACTGCGTTTGCCAACTCGTGAGCTACTGAACTCCCATATAGTGCGTATGCCTAACCCCAAGCTACAGAAGTCCCGTAAGCTGTGTCTTTTACAGTTACAAAATGCCCATTAACAGCACTTCTCTACACACAAGCTACAGAACTCCCGCAAGCCATGGCTCTATACTCTCAACAAACAGAACTCTTGTAAACTGCTTCTCTCTGCTCCCAGGCCACAGCACTCCCATACAGTGTGTTTCATACACTTTGGTTACAGAAATGCCGAATAGTGCATAGGCCTAACCCCCAGCCACAGAGCTACCACTAACTGCGTCTCCTGCACTCAGGCTACAGAATGAAGGTATACTGTGTCTCTTCACACCGAGGTTACAGAACTCCCAAACGCTGCATCTCCTACAGTCAGGCTGCAGAATTCCCACACACCATGTCTCTCTACACTCAGCATACAGAACTCTTGTAAACTGCTTCTCTCTACTCCCAGGCTACAGCACTGCTGTAGACGGCATCTGCCAACCATGAGCTGCAGAACTCCCATATAGTGCGTATGCCTAACCCCAAGCTGCAGAACACCTGTAAGCTGTGTCTTCCCCCCTAAGGTTACAGAATGCCCATTAACAGCACTTCTTTATACTCAGGCTACAGAACTCCTTCTAACCGGGTCTCCTGAACTCAGGCTAAAGAACGCAGTTATACTGTGTCTCTCTACACCCAGGTTACAGAACTGCCCTAAGCTAAAATTGCTACACTCAGGCTGCAGAACTCTCACAAACCATGGCTCTCTACACTCAGCATACAGAACTCTTGTAAACTGCTTCTCTCTACTCCCAGGCTACAGCACTGCTGTATACTGCGTTTGCCATCTCGTGAGCTACTGAACTCCCATATAGTGCGTATGCCTAACCCCAAGCTACAGAAGTCCCGTAAGCTGTGTCTTTTACCTAAAGTTACAAAATGCCCATTAACAGCACTTCTCTACACTCAAGCTACAGAACTCCCGCAAGCCATGGCTCTATACTCTCAGCATACAGAACTCTTGTAAACTGCTTCTCTCTGCTCCCAGGCTACAGCACTCCCATACAGTGTGTTTCATACACCTTGGTTACAGAACTGCTGTATAGTGCATAGGCCTAACCCCCAGCCACAGAGCTACCACTAACTGCGTCTCCTGCACTCAGGCTACAGAACGCAGGTATACTGTGTCTCTCCACACCCAGGTTACACAACTCCCAGACGCTGGGTCTCCTACACTCAGGCTGCAGAACTCCCACAAATCATGTCTCTCTACAAAGCATACAGAGCTCTTGTAAACTGCTTCTCTCTACTCCCAGGCTACAGCAATGCTGTATATGGCGTCTGCCATTCGTGAGCTACTGAACTCCCATATAGTGCGTATGCCTAACCCCAAGCTACAGAACTCCCATAAGCTGACTCTTCCGCCCAAATGTTACAGAACGCCATTAACAGCACCTCTCTACACTCAGGATACAGAATTCTCGGTAACTGCGTCTGCTGCACTCAGGCTACAGAACGCAGGTATACTGCATCTCTCTACACCCAGGTTACAGAACTGCCCTAAGCTACCACTTCTACACTCTGGCTGCAGAACTCCCACAAACCATGGCTCTGTACACTCAGCATACAGAGCTCTTGTAAACTGCTTCTCTCTACTCCCAGGCTACAGCACTGCTCTATACTGCGTTTGCCATCTCGTGAGCTACTGAACTCCCATATAGTGCGTATGCCTAACCCCAAGCTACAGAACTCCCATAAGCTGTGTCTTCCAACCAAAGGTTACAGAACGCCCATTAACAGTGCCTCTCTACATTCAGGATACAGAATTCTCGCTAAGTGCATCTGCTGCACTCAGGCTACAGAACGCACGTATACAGTGTATCTCTTCACCCAGGTTACAGAACTGCCCCAAGCTAAAACTGCTACACTCAGGCTGCAGAACTCTCACAAACAATGGCTATCTACACTCAGCATACAGAACTCTTGTAAACTGCTTCTCTCTACTCCCAGGCTACAGCAGTCCCATACAGTGTGTTTCATACACTTTGGTTACAGAACTGCTGTATAGTGCGTAGGCCTAACCCCAAGCCACAGAACTACTGCTAACTGCATCTCTTGCACTCAGGCTACAGAACGCAGGTATACTGTGTCTCTCCACACCCAGGTTACACAACTCCCAGACGCTGGGTCTCCTACACTCAGGCTGCAGAACTCCCACAAATCACGTCTCTCTACACTCAGCATACAGAGCTCTTGTAAACTGCTTCTCTCTACTCCCAGGCTACAAGCGCTGCTGTATATGGCGTCTGCCAACTCGTGAGCTACTGAACTCCCATATAGTGCGTATGCCTAACCCCAAGCTACAGAACTCCCATAAGCTAACTCTTCCGCCCAAATGTTACAGAACGCCATTAACAGCACCTCTCTACACTCAGGATACAGAATTCTCGGTAACTGCGTCTGCTGCACTCAGGCTACAGAATGCAGGTATACTGCATCTCTCTACACCCAGGTTACAGAACTGCCCTAAGCTACCACTTCAACATTCTGGCTGCAGAACTCCCACAAACCATGGCTCTGTACACTCAGCATACAGAGCTCTTGTAAACTGCTTCTCTCTACTCCCAGGCTACAGCAGTCCCATACAGTGTGTTTCATACACCTCAGTTACAGAATTGCAGTATAGTGCGTGGCCTAACCCCAAGCCACAGAACTACCGCTAACAGCATCTCCTGCACTCAGGCTACAGAATGCAGGTATACTGCATCTCTCTACACCCAGGTTACAGAACTGCCCTAAGCTACCACTTCTATACTCTGGCTGCAGAACTCCCACAAACCATGGCTCTGTACACTCAGCATACAGAACACTTGTAAACTGCTTCTCTCTACTCCCAGGCTACAGCACTGCTGTATACTGCGTTTGCCAACTCGTGAGCTACTGAACTCCCATATAGTGCGTATGCCTAACCCCAAGGTACAGAAGTCCCGTAAGCTGTGTCTTTTACCTAAAGTTACAAAATGCCCATTAACAGCACTTCTCTACACACAAGCTACAGAACTCCCGCAAGCCATGGCTCTATACTCTCAGCAAACAGAACTCTTGTAAACTGCTTCTCTCTGCTCCCAGGCTACAGCACTCCCATACAGTGTGTTTCATACACCTTGGTTACAGAACTGCTGTATAGTGCGTAGGCCTAACCCCCAGCCACAGAACTACTGCTAACTGCGTCTCTTGCACTCAGGCTACAGAACGCAGGTATACTGTGTCTCTCCACACCCAGGTTACACAACTCCCAGACGCTGGGTCTCCTACACTCAGGCTGCAGAACTCCCACAAATCATGTCTCTCTACACTCAGCATACAGAGCTCTTGTAAACTGCTTCTCTCTACTCCCAGGCTACAGCAATGCTGTATATGGCGTCTGCCATTCGTGAGCTACTGAACTCCCATATAGGGCGTATGCCTAACCCCAAGCTACAGAACTCCCATAAGCTGACTCTTCCGCCCAAATGTTACAGAACGCCATTAACAGCACCTCCCTACACTCAGGATACAGAATTCTCGGTAACTGCGTCTGCTGCACTCAGGCTACAGAATGCAGGTATACTGCATCTCTCTACACCCAGGTTACAGAACTGCCCTAAGCTACCACTTCAACATTCTGGCTGCAGAACTCCCACAAACCATGGCTCTGTACACTCAGCACACAGAGCTCTTGTAAACTGCTTCTCTCTACTCCCAGGCTACAGCTGTCCCATACAGTGTGTTTCATACACCTCGGTTACAGAATTGCAGTATAGTGCATGGCCTAACCCCAAGCCACAGAACTACCGCTAACAGCATCTCCTGCACTCAGGCTACAGAACGCAGGTATACTGCATCTCTCTACACCCAGGTTACAGAACTGCCCTAAGCTACCACTTCTATACTCTGGCTGCAGAACTCCCACAAACCATGGCTCTGTACACTCAGCATACAGAACGCTTGTAAACTGCTTCTCTCTACTCCCAGGCTACAGCACTGCTGTATACTGCGTTTGCCAACTCGTGAGCTACTGAACTCCCATATAGTGCGTATGCCTAACCCCAAGCTACAGAAGTCCCGTAAGCTGTGTCTTTTACAGTTACAAAATGCCCATTAACAGCACTTCTCTACACACAAGCTACAGAACTCCCGCAAGCCATGGCTCTATACTCTCAACAAACAGAACTCTTGTAAACTGCTTCTCTCTGCTCCCAGGCCACAGCACTCCCATACAGTGTGTTTCATACACTTTGGTTACAGAAATGCCGTATAGTGCATAGGCCTAACCCCCAGCCACAGAGCTACCACTAACTGCGTCTCCTGCACTCAGGCTACAGAATGAAGGTATACTGTGTCTCTTCACACCGAGGTTACAGAACTCCCAAACGCTGCATCTCCTACAGTCAGGCTGCAGAATTCCCACACACCATGTCTCTCTACACTCAGCATACAGAACTCTTGTAAACTGCTTCTCTCTACTCCCAGGCTACAGCACTGCTGTAGACGGCATCTGCCAACCATGAGCTGCAGAACTCCCATATAGTGCGTATGCCTAACCCCAAGCTGAAGAACACCTGTAAGCTGTGTCTTCCCCCCTAAGGTTACAGAATGCCCATTAACAGCACTTCTTTATACTCAGGCTACAGAACTCCTTCTAACCGGGTCTCCTGAACTCAGGCTAAAGAACGCAGTTATACTGTGTCTCTCTACACCCAGGTTACAGAACTGCCCTAAGCTAAAACTGCTACACTCAGGCTGCAGAACTCCCACAAACCATGGCTCTGTACACTCAGCATACAGAACGCTTGTAAACTGCTTCTCTCTGCTCCCAGGCTACAGCACTCCCATACAGTGTGTTTCATACACCTTGGTTACAGAACTGCTGTATAGTGTGTAGGCCTAACCCCCAGCCACAGAACTACTGCTAACTGTGTCTCTTCCACTCAGGCTACAGAACGCAGGTATACTGTGTCTCTCCACACCCAGGTTACACAACTCCCAGACGCTGGGTCTCCTACACTCAGGCTGCAGAACTCCCACAAATCATGTCTCTCTACACTCAGCATACAGAGCGCTTGTAAACTGCTACTCTCTACTCCCAGGCTACAGCAATGCTGTATACTGCGTTTGCCATCTCGTGAGCTACTGAACTCCCATATAGTGCGTATGCCTAACCCCAAGCTACAGAAGTCCCGTAAGCTGTGTCTTTTACCTAAAGTTACAAAATGCCCATTAACAGCACTTCTCTACACTCAAGCTACAGAACTCCCGCAAGCCATGGCTCTATACTCTCAGCATACAGAACTCTTGTAAACTGCTTCTCTCTGCTCCCAGGCTACAGCACTCCCATACAGTGTGTTTCATACACCTTGGTTACAGAACTGCTGTATAGTGCATAGGCCTAACCCCCAGCCACAGAGCTACCACTAACTGCGTCTCCTGCACTCAGGCTACAGAACGCAGGTATACTGTGTCTCTCCACACCCAGGTTACACAACTCCCAGACGCTGGGTCTCCTACACTCAGGCTGCAGAACTCCCACAAATCATGTCTCTCTACAAAGCATACAGAGCTCTTGTAAACTGCTTCTCTCTACTCCCAGGCTACAGCAATGCTGTATATGGCGTCTGCCATTCGTGAGCTACTGAACTCCCATATAGTGCGTATGCCTAACCCCAAGCTACAGAACTCCCATAAGCTGACTCTTCCGCCCAAATGTTACAGAACGCCATTAACAGCACCTCTCTACACTCAGGATACAGAATTCTCGGTAACTGCGTCTGCTGCACTCAGGCTACAGAACGCAGGTATACTGCATCTCTCTACACCCAGGTTACAGAACTGCCCTAAGCTACCACTTCTACACTCTGGCTGCAGAACTCCCACAAACCATGGCTCTGTACACTCAGCATACAGAGCTCTTGTAAACTGCTTCTCTCTACTCCCAGGCTACAGCACTGCTCTATACTGCGTTTGCCATCTCGTGAGCTACTGAACTCCCATATAGTGCGTATGCCTAACCCCAAGCTACAGAACTCCCATAAGCTGTGTCTTCCAACCAAAGGTTACAGAACGCCCATTAACAGTGCCTCTCTACATTCAGGATACAGAATTCTCGCTAAGTGCATCTGCTGCACTCAGGCTACAGAACGCACGTATACAGTGTCTCTCTTCACCCAGGTTACAGAACTGCCCCAAGCTAAAACTGCTACACTCAGGCTGCAGAACTCTCACAAACAATGGCTATCTACACTCAGCATACAGAACTCTTGTAAACTGCTTCTCTCTACTCCCAGGCTACAGCAGTCCCATACAGTGTGTTTCATACACTTTGGTTACAGAACTGCTGTATAGTGCGTAGGCCTAACCCCAAGCCACAGAACTACTGCTAACTGCATCTCTTGCACTCAGGCTACAGAACGCAGGTATACTGTGTCTCTCCACACCCAGGTTACACAACTCCCAGACGCTGGGTCTCCTACACTCAGGCTGCAGAACTCCCACAAATCACGTCTCTCTACACTCAGCATACAGAGCTCTTGTAAACTGCTTCTCTCTACTCCCAGGCTACAAGCGCTGCTGTATATGGCGTCTGCCAACTCGTGAGCTACTGAACTCCCATATAGTGCGTATGCCTAACCCCAAGCTACAGAACTCCCATAAGCTAACTCTTCCGCCCAAATGTTACAGAACGCCATTAACAGCACCTCTCTACACTCAGGATACAGAATTCTCGGTAACTGCGTCTGCTGCACTCAGGCTACAGAATGCAGGTATACTGCATCTCTCTACACCCAGGTTACAGAACTGCCCTAAGCTACCACTTCAACATTCTGGCTGCAGAACTCCCACAAACCATGGCTCTGTACACTCAGCATACAGAGCTCTTGTAAACTGCTTCTCTCTACTCCCAGGCTACAGCAGTCCCATACAGTGTGTTTCATACACCTCAGTTACAGAATTGCAGTATAGTGCGTGGCCTAACCCCAAGCCACAGAACTACCGCTAACAGCATCTCCTGCACTCAGGCTACAGAATGCAGGTATACTGCATCTCTCTACACCCAGGTTACAGAACTGCCCTAAGCTACCACTTCTATACTCTGGCTGCAGAACTCCCACAAACCATGGCTCTGTACACTCAGCATACAGAACACTTGTAAACTGCTTCTCTCTACTCCCAGGCTACAGCACTGCTGTATACTGCGTTTGCCAACTCGTGAGCTACTGAACTCCCATATAGTGCGTATGCCTAACCCCAAGGTACAGAAGTCCCGTAAGCTGTGTCTTTTACCTAAAGTTACAAAATGCCCATTAACAGCACTTCTCTACACACAAGCTACAGAACTCCCGCAAGCCATGGCTCTATACTCTCAGCAAACAGAACTCTTGTAAACTGCTTCTCTCTGCTCCCAGGCTACAGCTGTCCCATACAGTGTGTTTCATACACCTTGGTTACAGAACTGCTGTATAGTGCGTAGGCCTAACCCCCAGCCACAGAACTACTGCTAACTGCGTCTCTTGCACTCAGGCTACAGAACGCAGGTATACTGTGTCTCTCCACACCCAGGTTACACAACTCCCAGACGCTGGGTCTCCTACACTCAGGCTGCAGAACTCCCACAAATCATGTCTCTCTACACTCAGCATACAGAGCTCTTGTAAACTGCTTCTCTCTACTCCCAGGCTACAGCAATGCTGTATATGGCGTCTGCCATTCGTGAGCTACTGAACTCCCATATAGGGCGTATGCCTAACCCCAAGCTACAGAACTCCCATAAGCTGACTCTTCCGCCCAAATGTTACAGAACGCCATTAACAGCACCTCTCTACACTCAGGATACAGAATTCTCGGTAACTGCGTCTGCTGCACTCAGGCTACAGAATGCAGGTATACTGCATCTCTCTACACCCAGGTTACAGAACTGCCCTAAGCTACCACTTCAACATTCTGGCTGCAGAACTCCCACAAACCATGGCTCTGTACACTCAGCACACAGAGCTCTTGTAAACTGCTTCTCTCTACTCCCAGGCTACAGCTGTCCCATACAGTGTGTTTCATACACCTCGGTTACAGAATTGCAGTATAGTGCATGGCCTAACCCCAAGCCACAGAACTACCGCTAACAGCATCTCCTGCACTCAGGCTACAGAACGCAGGTATACTGCATCTCTCTACACCCAGGTTACAGAACTGCCCTAAGCTACCACTTGTATACTCTGGCTGCAGAACTCCCACAAACCATGGCTCTGTACACTCAGCATACAGAACGCTTGTAAACTGCTTCTCTCTACTCCCAGGCTACAGCACTGCTGTATACTGCGTTTGCCAACTCGTGAGCTACTGAACTCCCATATAGTGCGTATGCCTAACCCCAAGCTACAGAAGTCCCGTAAGCTGTGTCTTTTACAGTTACAAAATGCCCATTAACAGCACTTCTCTACACACAAGCTACAGAACTCCCGCAAGCCATGGCTCTATACTCTCAACAAACAGAACTCTTGTAAACTGCTTCTCTCTGCTCCCAGGCCACAGCACTCCCATACAGTGTGTTTCATACACTTTGGTTACAGAAATGCCGTATAGTGCATAGGCCTAACCCCCAGCCACAGAGCTACCACTAACTGCGTCTCCTGCACTCAGGCTACAGAATGAAGGTATACTGTGTCTCTTCACACCGAGGTTACAGAACTCCCAAACGCTGCATCTCCTACAGTCAGGCTGCAGAATTCCCACACACCATGTCTCTCTACACTCAGCATACAGAACTCTTGTAAACTGCTTCTCTCTACTCCCAGGCTACAGCACTGCTGTAGACGGCATCTGCCAACCATGAGCTGCAGAACTCCCATATAGTGCGTATGCCTAACCCCAAGCTGAAGAACACCTGTAAGCTGTGTCTTCCCCCTAAGGTTACAGAATGCCCATTAACAGCACTTCTTTATACTCAGGCTACAGAACTCCTTCTAACCGGGTCTCCTGAACTCAGGCTAAAGAACGCAGTTATACTGTGTCTCTCTACACCCAGGTTACAGAACTGCCCTAAGCTAAAACTGCTACACTCAGGCTGCAGAACTCCCACAAACCATGGCTCTGTACACTCAGCATACAGAACGCTTGTAAACTGCTTCTCTCTGCTCCCAGGCTACAGCACTCCCATACAGTGTGTTTCATACACCTTGGTTACAGAACTGCTGTATAGTGCGTAGGCCTAACCCCCAGCCACAGAACTACTGCTAACTGTGTCTCTTCCACTCAGGCTACAGAACGCAGGTATACTGTGTCTCTCCACACCCAGGTTACACAACTCCCAGACGCTGGGTCTCCTACACTCAGGCTGCAGAACTCCCACAAATCATGTCTCTCTACACTCAGCATACAGAGCGCTTGTAAACTGCTACTCTCTACTCCCAGGCTACAGCAATGCTGTATACTGCGTTTGCCATCTCGTGAGCTACTGAACTCCCATATAGTGCGTATGCCTAACCCCAAGCTACAGAAGTCCCGTAAGCTGTGTCTTTTACCTAAAGTTACAAAATGCCCATTAACAGCACTTCTCTACACTCAAGCTACAGAACTCCCGCAAGCCATGGCTCTATACTCTCAGCATACAGAACTCTTGTAAACTGCTTCTCTCTGCTCCCAGGCTACAGCACTCCCATACAGTGTGTTTCATACACCTTGGTTACAGAACTGCTGTATAGTGCATAGGCCTAACCCCCAGCCACAGAGCTACCACTAACTGCGTCTCCTGCACTCAGGCTACAGAACGCAGGTATACTGTGTCTCTCCACACCCAGGTTACACAACTCCCAGACGCTGGGTCTCCTACACTCAGGCTGCAGAACTCCCACAAATCATGTCTCTCTACAAAGCATACAGAGCTCTTGTAAACTGCTTCTCTCTACTCCCAGGCTACAGCAATGCTGTATATGGCGTCTGCCATTCGTGAGCTACTGAACTCCCATATAGTGCGTATGCCTAACCCCAAGCTACAGAACTCCCATAAGCTGACTCTTCCGCCCAAATGTTACAGAACGCCATTAACAGCACCTCTCTACACTCAGGATACAGAATTCTCGGTAACTGCGTCTGCTGCACTCAGGCTACAGAACGCAGGTATACTGCATCTCTCTACACCCAGGTTACAGAACTGCCCTAAGCTACCACTTCTACACTCTGGCTGCAGAACTCCCACAAACCATGGCTCTGTACACTCAGCATACAGAGCTCTTGTAAACTGCTTCTCTCTACTCCCAGGCTACAGCACTGCTCTATACTGCGTTTGCCATCTCGTGAGCTACTGAACTCCCATATAGTGCGTATGCCTAACCCCAAGCTACAGAACTGCCATAAGCTGTGTCTTCCAACCAAAGGTTACAGAACGCCCATTAACAGTGCCTCTCTACATTCAGGATACAGAATTCTCGCTAAGTGCATCTGCTGCACTCAGGCTACAGAACGCACGTATACAGTGTCTCTCTTCACCCAGGTTACAGAACTGCCCCAAGCTAAAACTGCTACACTCAGGCTGCAGAACTCTCACAAACAATGGCTATCTACACTCAGCATACAGAACTCTTGTAAACTGCTTCTCTCTACTCCCAGGCTACAGCAGTCCCATACAGTGTGTTTCATACACTTTGGTTACAGAACTGCTGTATAGTGCGTAGGCCTAACCCCAAGCCACAGAACTACTGCTAACTGCATCTCTTGCACTCAGGCTACAGAACGCAGGTATACTGTGTCTCTCCACACCCAGGTTACACAACTCCCAGACGCTGGGTCTCCTACACTCAGGCTGCAGAACTCCCACAAATCACGTCTCTCTACACTCAGCATACAGAGCTCTTGTAAACTGCTTCTCTCTACTCCCAGGCTACAAGCGCTGCTGTATATGGCGTCTGCCAACTCGTGAGCTACTGAACTCCCATATAGTGCGTATGCCTAACCCCAAGCTACAGAACTCCCATAAGCTAACTCTTCCGCCCAAATGTTACAGAACGCCATTAACAGCACCTCTCTACACTCAGGATACAGAATTCTCGGTAACTGCGTCTGCTGCACTCAGGCTACAGAATGCAGGTATACTGCATCTCTCTACACCCAGGTTACAGAACTGCCCTAAGCTACCACTTCAACATTCTGGCTGCAGAACTCCCACAAACCATGGCTCTGTACACTCAGCATACAGAGCTCTTGTAAACTGCTTCTCTCTACTCCCAGGCTACAGCAGTCCCATACAGTGTGTTTCATACACCTCAGTTACAGAATTGCAGTATAGTGCGTGGCCTAACCCCAAGCCACAGAACTACCGCTAACAGCATCTCCTGCACTCAGGCTACAGAATGCAGGTATACTGCATCTCTCTACACCCAGGTTACAGAACTGCCCTAAGCTACCACTTCTATACTCTGGCTGCAGAACTCCCACAAACCATGGCTCTGTACACTCAGCATACAGAACACTTGTAAACTGCTTCTCTCTACTCCCAGGCTACAGCACTGCTGTATACTGCGTTTGCCAACTCGTGAGCTACTGAACTCCCATATAGTGCGTATGCCTAACCCCAAGGTACAGAAGTCCCGTAAGCTGTGTCTTTTACCTAAAGTTACAAAATGCCCATTAACAGCACTTCTCTACACACAAGCTACAGAACTCCCGCAAGCCATGGCTCTATACTCTCAGCAAACAGAACTCTTGTAAACTGCTTCTCTCTGCTCCCAGGCTACAGCACTCCCATACAGTGTGTTTCATACACCTTGGTTACAGAACTGCTGTATTGTGCGTAGGCCTAACCCCCAGCCACAGAACTACTGCTAACTGCGTCTCTTGCACTCAGGCTACAGAACGCAGGTATACTGTGTCTCTCCACACCCAGGTTACACAACTCCCAGACGCTGGGTCTCCTACACTCAGGCTGCAGAACTCCCACAAATCACGTCTCTCTACACTCAGCATACAGAGCTCTTGTAAACTGCTTCTCTCTACTCCCAGGCTACAGCAATGCTGTATATGGCGTCTGCCATTCGTGAGCTACTGAACTCCCATATAGGGCGTATGCCTAACCCCAAGCTACAGAACTCCCATAAGCTGACTCTTCCGCCCAAATGTTACAGAACGCCATTAACAGCACCTCTCTACACTCAGGATACAGAATTCTCGGTAACTGCGTCTGCTGCACTCAGGCTACAGAATGCAGGTATACTGCATCTCTCTACACCCAGGTTACAGAACTGCCCTAAGCTACCACTTCAACATTCTGGCTGCAGAACTCCCACAAACCATGGCTCTGTACACTCAGCACACAGAGCTCTTGTAAACTGCTTCTCTCTACTCCCAGGCTACAGCTGTCCCATACAGTGTGTTTCATACACCTCGGTTACAGAATTGCAGTATAGTGCATGGCCTAACCCCAAGCCACAGAACTACCGCTAACAGCATCTCCTGCACTCAGGCTACAGAACGCAGGTATACTGCATCTCTCTACACCCAGGTTACAGAACTGCCCTAAGCTACCACTTCTATACTCTGGCTGCAGAACTCCCACAAACCATGGCTCTGTACACTCAGCATACAGAACGCTTGTAAACTGCTTCTCTCTACTCCCAGGCTACAGCACTGCTGTATACTGCGTTTGCCAACTCGTGAGCTACTGAACTCCCATATAGTGCGTATGCCTAACCCCAAGCTACAGAAGTCCCGTAAGCTGTGTCTTTTACAGTTACAAAATGCCCATTAACAGCACTTCTCTACACACAAGCTACAGAACTCCCGCAAGCCATGGCTCTATACTCTCAACAAACAGAACTCTTGTAAACTGCTTCTCTCTGCTCCCAGGCCACAGCACTCCCATACAGTGTGTTTCATACACTTTGGTTACAGAAATGCCGAATAGTGCATAGGCCTAACCCCCAGCCACAGAGCTACCACTAACTGCGTCTCCTGCACTCAGGCTACAGAATGAAGGTATACTGTGTCTCTTCACACCGAGGTTACAGAACTCCCAAACGCTGCATCTCCTACAGTCAGGCTGCAGAATTCCCACACACCATGTCTCTCTACACTCAGCATACAGAACTCTTGTAAACTGCTTCTCTCTACTCCCAGGCTACAGCACTGCTGTAGACGGCATCTGCCAACCATGAGCTGCAGAACTCCCATATAGTGCGTATGCCTAACCCCAAGCTGCAGAACACCTGTAAGCTGTGTCTTCCCCCCTAAGGTTACAGAATGCCCATTAACAGCACTTCTTTATACTCAGGCTACAGAACTCCTTCTAACCGGGTCTCCTGAACTCAGGCTAAAGAACGCAGTTATACTGTGTCTCTCTACACCCAGGTTACAGAACTGCCCTAAGCTAAAATTGCTACACTCAGGCTGCAGAACTCTCACAAACCATGGCTCTCTACACTCAGCATACAGAACTCTTGTAAACTGCTTCTCTCTACTCCCAGGCTACAGCACTGCTGTATACTGCGTTTGCCATCTCGTGAGCTACTGAACTCCCATATAGTGCGTATGCCTAACCCCAAGCTACAGAAGTCCCGTAAGCTGTGTCTTTTACCTAAAGTTACAAAATGCCCATTAACAGCACTTCTCTACACTCAAGCTACAGAACTCCCGCAAGCCATGGCTCTATACTCTCAGCATACAGAACTCTTGTAAACTGCTTCTCTCTGCTCCAAGGCTACAGCACTCCCATACAGTGTGTTTCATACACCTTGGTTACAGAACTGCTGTATAGTGCATAGGCCTAACCCCCAGCCACAGAGCTACCACTAACTGCGTCTCCTGCACTCAGGCTACAGAACGCAGGTATACTGTGTCTCTCCACACCCAGGTTACACAACTCCCAGACGCTGGGTCTCCTACACTCAGGCTGCAGAACTCCCACAAATCATGTCTCTCTACAAAGCATACAGAGCTCTTGTAAACTGCTTCTCTCTACTCCCAGGCTACAGCAATGCTGTATATGGCGTCTGCCATTCGTGAGCTACTGAACTCCCATATAGTGCGTATGCCTAACCCCAAGCTACAGAACTCCCATAAGCTGACTCTTCCGCCCAAATGTTACAGAACGCCATTAACAGCACCTCTCTACACTCAGGATACAGAATTCTCGGTAACTGCGTCTGCTGCACTCAGGCTACAGAACGCAGGTATACTGCATCTCTCTACACCCAGGTTACAGAACTGCCCTAAGCTACCACTTCTACACTCTGGCTGCAGAACTCCCACAAACCATGGCTCTGTACACTCAGCATACAGAGCTCTTGTAAACTGCTTCTCTCTACTCCCAGGCTACAGCACTGCTCTATACTGCGTTTGCCATCTCGTGAGCTACTGAACTCCCATATAGTGCGTATGCCTAACCCCAAGCTACAGAACTCCCATAAGCTGTGTCTTCCAACCAAAGGTTACAGAACGCCCATTAACAGTGCCTCTCTACATTCAGGATACAGAATTCTCGCTAAGTGCATCTGCTGCACTCAGGCTACAGAACGCACGTATACAGTGTCTCTCTTCACCCAGGTTACAGAACTGCCCCAAGCTAAAACTGCTACACTCAGGCTGCAGAACTCTCACAAACAATGGCTATCTACACTCAGCATACAGAACTCTTGTAAACTGCTTCTCTCTACTCCCAGGCTACAGCAGTCCCATACAGTGTGTTTCATACACTTTGGTTACAGAACTGCTGTATAGTGCGTAGGCCTAACCCCAAGCCACAGAACTACTGCTAACTGCATCTCTTGCACTCAGGCTACAGAACGCAGGTATACTGTGTCTCTCCACACCCAGGTTACACAACTCCCAGACGCTGGGTCTCCTACACTCAGGCTGCAGAACTCCCACAAATCACGTCTCTCTACACTCAGCATACAGAGCTCTTGTAAACTGCTTCTCTCTACTCCCAGGCTACAAGCGCTGCTGTATATGGCGTCTGCCAACTCGTGAGCTACTGAACTCCCATATAGTGCGTATGCCTAACCCCAAGCTACAGAACTCCCATAAGCTAACTCTTCCGCCCAAATGTTACAGAACGCCATTAACAGCACCTCTCTACACTCAGGATACAGAATTCTCGGTAACTGCGTCTGCTGCACTCAGGCTACAGAATGCAGGTATACTGCATCTCTCTACACCCAGGTTACAGAACTGCCCTAAGCTACCACTTCAACATTCTGGCTGCAGAACTCCCACAAACCATGGCTCTGTACACTCAGCATACAGAGCTCTTGTAAACTGCTTCTCTCTACTCCCAGGCTACAGCAGTCCCATACAGTGTGTTTCATACACCTCAGTTACAGAATTGCAGTATAGTGCGTGGCCTAACCCCAAGCCACAGAACTACCGCTAACAGCATCTCCTGCACTCAGGCTACAGAATGCAGGTATACTGCATCTCTCTACACCCAGGTTACAGAACTGCCCTAAGCTACCACTTCTATACTCTGGCTGCAGAACTCCCACAAACCATGGATCTGTACACTCAGCATACAGAACACTTGTAAACTGCTTCTCTCTACTCCCAGGCTACAGCACTGCTGTATACTGCGTTTGCCAACTCGTGAGCTACTGAACTCCCATATAGTGCGTATGCCTAACCCCAAGGTACAGAAGTCCCGTAAGCTGTGTCTTTTACCTAAAGTTACAAAATGCCCATTAACAGCACTTCTCTACACACAAGCTACAGAACTCCCGCAAGCCATGGCTCTATACTCTCAGCAAACAGAACTCTTGTAAACTGCTTCTCTCTGCTCCCAGGCTACAGCACTCCCATACAGTGTGTTTCATACACCTTGGTTACAGAACTGCTGTATTGTGCGTAGGCCTAACCCCCAGCCACAGAACTACTGCTAACTGCGTCTCTTGCACTCAGGCTACAGAACGCAGGTATACTGTGTCTCTCCACACCCAGGTTACACAACTCCCAGACGCTGGGTCTCCTACACTCAGGCTGCAGAACTCCCACAAATCACGTCTCTCTACACTCAGCATACAGAGCTCTTGTAAACTGCTTCTCTCTACTCCCAGGCTACAGCAATGCTGTATATGGCGTCTGCCATTCGTGAGCTACTGAACTCCCATATAGGGCGTATGCCTAACCCCAAGCTACAGAACTCCCATAAGCTGACTCTTCCGCCCAAATGTTACAGAACGCCATTAACAGCACCTCTCTACACTCAGGATACAGAATTCTCGGTAACTGCGTCTGCTGCACTCAGGCTACAGAATGCAGGTATACTGCATCTCTCTACACCCAGGTTACAGAACTGCCCTAAGCTACCACTTCAACATTCTGGCTGCAGAACTCCCACAAACCATGGCTCTGTACACTCAGCACACAGAGCTCTTGTAAACTGCTTCTCTCTACTCCCAGGCTACAGCTGTCCCATACAGTGTGTTTCATACACCTCGGTTACAGAATTGCAGTATAGTGCATGGCCTAACCCCAAGCCACAGAACTACAGCTAACAGCATCTCCTGCACTCAGGCTACAGAACGCAGGTATACTGCATCTCTCTACACCCAGGTTACAGAACTGCCCTAAGCTACCACTTCTATACTCTGGCTGCAGAACTCCCACAAACCATGGCTCTGTACACTCAGCATACAGAACGCTTGTAAACTGCTTCTCTCTACTCCCAGGCTACAGCACTGCTGTATACTGCGTTTGCCAACTCGTGAGCTACTGAACTCCCATATAGTGCGTATGCCTAACCCCAAGCTACAGAAGTCCCGTAAGCTGTGTCTTTTACAGTTACAAAATGCCCATTAACAGCACTTCTCTACACACAAGCTACAGAACTCCCGCAAGCCATGGCTCTATACTCTCAACAAACAGAACTCTTGTAAACTGCTTCTCTCTGCTCCCAGGCCACAGCACTCCCATACAGTGTGTTTCATACACTTTGGTTACAGAAATGCCGAATAGTGCATAGGCCTAACCCCCAGCCACAGAGCTACCACTAACTGCGTCTCCTGCACTCAGGCTACAGAATGAAGGTATACTGTGTCTCTTCACACCGAGGTTACAGAACTCCCAAACGCTGCATCTCCTACAGTCAGGCTGCAGAATTCCCACACACCATGTCTCTCTACACTCAGCATACAGAACTCTTGTAAACTGCTTCTCTCTACTCCCAGGCTACAGCACTGCTGTAGACGGCATCTGCCAACCATGAGCTGCAGAACTCCCATATAGTGCGTATGCCTAACCCCAAGCTGCAGAACACCTGTAAGCTGTGTCTTCCCCCCTAAGGTTACAGAATGCCCATTAACAGCACTTCTTTATACTCAGGCTACAGAACTCCTTCTAACCGGGTCTCCTGAACTCAGGCTAAAGAACGCAGTTATACTGTGTCTCTCTACACCCAGGTTACAGAACTGCCCTAAGCTAAAATTGCTACACTCAGGCTGCAGAACTCTCACAAACCATGGCTCTCTACACTCAGCATACAGAACTCTTGTAAACTGCTTCTCTCTACTCCCAGGCTACAGCACTGCTGTATACTGCGTTTGCCATCTCGTGAGCTACTGAACTCCCATATAGTGCGTATGCCTAACCCCAAGCTACAGAAGTCCCGTAAGCTGTGTCTTTTACCTAAAGTTACAAAATGCCCATTAACAGCACTTCTCTACACTCAAGCTACAGAACTCCCGCAAGCCATGGCTCTATACTCTCAGCATACAGAACTCTTGTAAACTGCTTCTCTCTGCTCCCAGGCTACAGCACTCCCATACAGTGTGTTTCATACACCTTGGTTACAGAACTGCTGTATAGTGCATAGGCCTAACCCCCAGCCACAGAGCTACCACTAACTGCGTCTCCTGCACTCAGGCTACAGAACGCAGGTATACTGTGTCTCTCCACACCCAGGTTACACAACTCCCAGACGCTGGGTCTCCTACACTCAGGCTGCAGAACTCCCACAAATCATGTCTCTCTACAAAGCATACAGAGCTCTTGTAAACTGCTTCTCTCTACTCCCAGGCTACAGCAATGCTGTATATGGCGTCTGCCATTCGTGAGCTACTGAACTCCCATATAGTGCGTATGCCTAACCCCAAGCTACAGAACTCCCATAAGCTGACTCTTCCGCCCAAATGTTACAGAACGCCATTAACAGCACCTCTCTACACTCAGGATACAGAATTCTCGGTAACTGCGTCTGCTGCACTCAGGCTACAGAACGCAGGTATACTGCATCTCTCTACACCCAGGTTACAGAACTGCCCTAAGCTACCACTTCTACACTCTGGCTGCAGAACTCCCACAAACCATGGCTCTGTACACTCAGCATACAGAGCTCTTGTAAACTGCTTCTCTCTACTCCCAGGCTACAGCACTGCTCTATACTGCGTTTGCCATCTCGTGAGCTACTGAACTCCCATATAGTGCGTATGCCTAACCCCAAGCTACAGAACTCCCATAAGCTGTGTCTTCCAACCAAAGGTTACAGAACGCCCATTAACAGTGCCTCTCTACATTCAGGATACAGAATTCTCGCTAAGTGCATCTGCTGCACTCAGGCTACAGAACGCACGTATACAGTGTCTCTCTTCACCCAGGTTACAGAACTGCCCCAAGCTAAAACTGCTACACTCAGGCTGCAGAACTCTCACAAACAATGGCTATCTACACTCAGCATACAGAACTCTTGTAAACTGCTTCTCTCTACTCCCAGGCTACAGCAGTCCCATACAGTGTGTTTCATACACTTTGGTTACAGAACTGCTGTATAGTGCGTAGGCCTAACCCCAAGCCACAGAACTACTGCTAACTGCATCTCTTGCACTCAGGCTACAGAACGCAGGTATACTGTGTCTCTCCACACCCAGGTTACACAACTCCCAGACGCTGGGTCTCCTACACTCAGGCTGCAGAACTCCCACAAATCACGTCTCTCTACACTCAGCATACAGAGCTCTTGTAAACTGCTTCTCTCTACTCCCAGGCTACAAGCGCTGCTGTATATGGCGTCTGCCAACTCGTGAGCTACTGAACTCCCATATAGTGCGTATGCCTAACCCCAAGCTACAGAACTCCCATAAGCTAACTCTTCCGCCCAAATGTTACAGAACGCCATTAACAGCACCTCTCTACACTCAGGATACAGAATTCTCGGTAACTGCGTCTGCTGCACTCAGGCTACAGAATGCAGGTATACTGCATCTCTCTACACCCAGGTTACAGAACTGCCCTAAGCTACCACTTCAACATTCTGGCTGCAGAACTCCCACAAACCATGGCTCTGTACACTCAGCATACAGAGCTCTTGTAAACTGCTTCTCTCTACTCCCAGGCTACAGCAGTCCCATACAGTGTGTTTCATACACCTCAGTTACAGAATTGCAGTATAGTGCGTGGCCTAACCCCAAGCCACAGAACTACCGCTAACAGCATCTCCTGCACTCAGGCTACAGAATGCAGGTATACTGCATCTCTCTACACCCAGGTTACAGAACTGCCCTAAGCTACCACTTCTATACTCTGGCTGCAGAACTCCCACAAACCATGGCTCTGTACACTCAGCATACAGAACACTTGTAAACTGCTTCTCTCTACTCCCAGGCTACAGCACTGCTGTATACTGCGTTTGCCAACTCGTGAGCTACTGAACTCCCATATAGTGCGTATGCCTAACCCCAAGGTACAGAAGTCCCGTAAGCTGTGTCTTTTACCTAAAGTTACAAAATGCCCATTAACAGCACTTCTCTACACACAAGCTACAGAACTCCCGCAAGCCATGGCTCTATACTCTCAGCAAACAGAACTCTTGTAAACTGCTTCTCTCTGCTCCCAGGCTACAGCACTCCCATACAGTGTGTTTCATACACCTTGGTTACAGAACTGCTGTATTGTGCGTAGGCCTAACCCCCAGCCACAGAACTACTGCTAACTGCGTCTCTTGCACTCAGGCTACAGAACGCAGGTATACTGTGTCTCTCCACACCCAGGTTACACAACTCCCAGACGCTGGGTCTCCTACACTCAGGCTGCAGAACTCCCACAAATCACGTCTCTCTACACTCAGCATACAGAGCTCTTGTAAACTGCTTCTCTCTACTCCCAGGCTACAGCAATGCTGTATATGGCGTCTGCCATTCGTGAGCTACTGAACTCCCATATAGGGCGTATGCCTAACCCCAAGCTACAGAACTCCCATAAGCTGACTCTTCCGCCCAAATGTTACAGAACGCCATTAACAGCACCTCTCTACACTCAGGATACAGAATTCTCGGTAACTGCGTCTGCTGCACTCAGGCTACAGAATGCAGGTATACTGCATCTCTCTACACCCAGGTTACAGAACTGCCCTAAGCTACCACTTCAACATTCTGGCTGCAGAACTCCCACAAACCATGGCTCTGTACACTCAGCACACAGAGCTCTTGTAAACTGCTTCTCTCTACTCCCAGGCTACAGCTGTCCCATACAGTGTGTTTCATACACCTCGGTTACAGAATTGCAGTATAGTGCATGGCCTAACCCCAAGCCACAGAACTACCGCTAACAGCATCTCCTGCACTCAGGCTACAGAACGCAGGTATACTGCATCTCTCTACACCCAGGTTACAGAACTGCCCTAAGCTACCACTTCTATACTCTGGCTGCAGAACTCCCACAAACCATGGCTCTGTACACTCAGCATACAGAACGCTTGTAAACTGCTTCTCTCTACTCCCAGGCTACAGCACTGCTGTATACTGCGTTTGCCAACTCGTGAGCTACTGAACTCCCATATAGTGCGTATGCCTAACCCCAAGCTACAGAAGTCCCGTAAGCTGTGTCTTTTACAGTTACAAAATGCCCATTAACAGCACTTCTCTACACACAAGCTACAGAACTCCCGCAAGCCATGGCTCTATACTCTCAACAAACAGAACTCTTGTAAACTGCTTCTCTCTGCTCCCAGCCACAGCACTCCCATACAGTGTGTTTCATACACTTTGGTTACAGAAATGCCGTATAGTGCATAGGCCTAACCCCCAGCCACAGAGCTACCACTAACTGCGTCTCCTGCACTCAGGCTACAGAATGAAGGTATACTGTGTCTCTTCACACCGAGGTTACAGAACTCCCAAACGCTGCATCTCCTACAGTCAGGCTGCAGAATTCCCACACACCATGTCTCTCTACACTCAGCATACAGAACTCTTGTAAACTGCTTCTCTCTACTCCCAGGCTACAGCACTGCTGTAGACGGCATCTGCCAACCATGAGCTGCAGAACTCCCATATAGTGCGTATGCCTAACCCCAAGCTGAAGAACACCTGTAAGCTGTGTCTTCCCCCCTAAGGTTACAGAATGCCCATTAACAGCACTTCTTTATACTCAGGCTACAGAACTCCTTCTAACCGGGTCTCCTGAACTCAGGCTAAAGAACGCAGTTATACTGTGTCTCTCTACACCCAGGTTACAGAACTGCCCTAAGCTAAAACTGCTACACTCAGGCTGCAGAACTCCCACAAACCATGGCTCTGTACACTCAGCATACAGAACGCTTGTAAACTGCTTCTCTCTACTCCCAGGCTACAGCACTGCTGTATACTGCGTTTGCCAACTCGTGAGCTACTGAACTCCCATATAGTGCGTATGCCTAACCCCAAGCTACAGAAGTCCCGTAAGCTGTGTCTTTTACCTAAAGTTACAAAATGCCCATTAACAGCACTTCTCTACACTCAAGCTACAGAACTCCCGCAAGCCATGGCTCTATACTCTCAGCATACAGAACTCTTGTAAACTGCTTCTCTCTGCTCCCAGGCTACAGCTGTCCCATACAGTGTGTTTCATACACCTTGGTTACAGAACTGCTGTATAGTGCATAGGCCTAACCCCCAGCCACAGAGCTACCACTAACTGCGTCTCCTACACTTAGGCTACAGAACGCAGGTATACTGTGTCTCTCCACACCCAGGTTACACAACTCCCAGACGCTGGGTCTCCTACACTCAGGCTGCAGAACTCCCACAAATCATGTCTCTCTACAAAGCATACAGAGCTCTTGTAAACTGCTTCTCTCTACTCCCAGGCTACAGCAATGCTGTATATGGAGTCTGCCATTCGTGAGCTACTGAACTCCCATATAGGGCGTATGCCTAACCCCAAGCTACAGAACTCCCATAAGCTAACTCTTCCGCCCAAATGTTACAGAACGCCATTAACAGTGCCTCTCTACATTCAGGATACAGAATTCTCGCTAAGTGCATCTGCTGCACTCAGGCTACAGAACGCACGTATACAGTGTCTCTCTTCACCCAGGTTACAGAACTGCCCCAAGCTAAAACTGCTACACTCAGGCTGCAGAACTCTCACAAACAATGGCTATCTACACTCAGCATACAGAACTCTTGTAAACTGCTTCTCTCTACTCCCAGGCTACAGCAGTCCCATACAGTGTGTTTCATACACTTTGGTTACAGAACTGCTGTATAGTGCATAGGCCTAAACCCAAGCCACAGAACTACTGCTAACTGCATCTCTTGCACTCAGGCTACAGAACGCAGGTATACTGTGTCTCTCCACACCCAGGTTACACAACTCCCATTCGCTGGGTCTCCTACACTCAGGCTGCAGAACTCCCACAAATCATGTCTCTCTACAAAGCATACAGAGCTCTTGTAAACTGCTTCTCTCTACTCCCAGGCTACAAGCGCTGCTGTATATGGCGTCTGCCATTCGTGAGCTACTGAACTCCCATATAGGGCGTATGCCTAACCCCAAGCTACAGAACTCCCATAAGCTGACTCTTCCGCCCAAATGTTACAGAACGCCATTAACAGCACCTCTCTACACTCAGGATACAGAATTCTCGGTAACTGCGTCTGCTGCACTCAGGCTACAGAATGCAGGTATACTGCATCTCTCTACACCCAGGTTACAGAATTGCCCTAAGCTACCACTTGAACATTCTGGCTGCAGAACTCGAAACCATGAATCTGTACACTCAGCATACAGAGCTCTTGTAAACTGCTTCTCTCTAATCCCAGGCTACAGCAGTCCCATACAGTGTGTTTCATACACCTCGTTTACAGAATTGCAGTATAGTGCGTGGCCTAACCCCAAGCCACAGAACTACCGCTAACAGCATCTCCTGCACTCAGGCTACAGAACGCAGGTATACTGCATCTCTCTACACCCAGGTTACAGAACTGCCCTAAGCTACCACTTCTATACTCTGGCTGCAGAACTCCCACAAACCATGGCTCTGTACACTCAGCATACAGAACGCTTGTAAACTGCTTCTCTCTACTCCCAGGCTACAGCACTGCTGTATACTGCGTTTGCCAACTCGTGAGCTACTGAACTCCCATATAGTGCGTATGCCTAACCCCAAGCTACAGAAGTCCCGTAAGCTGTGTCTTTTACCTAAAGTTACAAAATGCCCATTAACAGCACTTCTCTACACACAAGCTACAGAACTCCCGCAAGCCATGGCTCTATACACTCGGCATACAGAACTCTTGTAAACTGCTTCTCTCTGCTCCCAGGCTACAGCACTCCCATACAGTGTGTTTCATACACCTTGGTTACAGAACTGCTGTATAGTGCGTAGGCCTAACCCCCAGCCACAGAACTACTGCTAACTGTGTCTCTTCCACTCAGGCTACAGAACGCAGGTATACTGTGTCTCTCCACACCCAGGTTACACAACTCCCAGACGCTGGGTCTCCTACACTCAGGCTGCAGAACTCCCACAAATCATGTCTCTCTACACTCAGCATACAGAGCGCTTGTAAACTGCTACTCTCTACTCCCAGGCTACAGCAATGCTGTATACTGCGTTTGCCATCTCGTGAGCTACTGAACTCCCATATAGTGCGTATGCCTAACCCCAAGCTACAGAAGTCCCGTAAGCTGTGTCTTTTACCTAAAGTTACAAAATGCCCATTAACAGCACTTCTCTACACTCAAGCTACAGAACTCCCGCAAGCCATGGCTCTATACTCTCAGCATACAGAACTCTTGTAAACTGCTTCTCTCTGCTCCCAGGCTACAGCACTCCCATACAGTGTGTTTCATACACCTTGGTTACAGAACTGCTGTATAGTGCATAGGCCTAACCCCCAGCCACAGAGCTACCACTAACTGCGTCTCCTGCACTCAGGCTACAGAACGCAGGTATACTGTGTCTCTCCACACCCAGGTTACACAACTCCCAGACGCTGGGTCTCCTACACTCAGGCTGCAGAACTCCCACAAATCATGTCTCTCTACAAAGCATACAGAGCTCTTGTAAACTGCTTCTCTCTACTCCCAGGCTACAGCAATGCTGTATATGGCGTCTGCCATTCGTGAGCTACTGAACTCCCATATAGTGCGTATGCCTAACCCCAAGCTACAGAACTCCCATAAGCTGACTCTTCCGCCCAAATGTTACAGAACGCCATTAACAGCACCTCTCTACACTCAGGATACAGAATTCTCGGTAACTGCGTCTGCTGCACTCAGGCTACAGAACGCAGGTATACTGCATCTCTCTACACCCAGGTTACAGAACTGCCCTAAGCTACCACTTCTACACTCTGGCTGCAGAACTCCCACAAACCATGGCTCTGTACACTCAGCATACAGAGCTCTTGTAAACTGCTTCTCTCTACTCCCAGGCTACAGCACTGCTCTATACTGCGTTTGCCATCTCGTGAGCTACTGAACTCCCATATAGTGCGTATGCCTAACCCCAAGCTACAGAACTCCCATAAGCTGTGTCTTCCAACCAAAGGTTACAGAACGCCCATTAACAGTGCCTCTCTACATTCAGGATACAGAATTCTCGCTAAGTGCATCTGCTGCACTCAGGCTACAGAACGCACGTATACAGTGTCTCTCTTCACCCAGGTTACAGAACTGCCCCAAGCTAAAACTGCTACACTCAGGCTGCAGAACTCTCACAAACAATGGCTATCTACACTCAGCATACAGAACTCTTGTAAACTGCTTCTCTCTACTCCCAGGCTACAGCAGTCCCATACAGTGTGTTTCATACACTTTGGTTACAGAACTGCTGTATAGTGCGTAGGCCTAACCCCAAGCCACAGAACTACTGCTAACTGCATCTCTTGCACTCAGGCTACAGAACGCAGGTATACTGTGTCTCTCCACACCCAGGTTACACAACTCCCAGACGCTGGGTCTCCTACACTCAGGCTGCAGAACTCCCACAAATCACGTCTCTCTACACTCAGCATACAGAGCTCTTGTAAACTGCTTCTCTCTACTCCCAGGCTACAAGCGCTGCTGTATATGGCGTCTGCCAACTCGTGAGCTACTGAACTCCCATATAGTGCGTATGCCTAACCCCAAGCTACAGAACTCCCATAAGCTAACTCTTCCGCCCAAATGTTACAGAACGCCATTAACAGCACCTCTCTACACTCAGGATACAGAATTCTCGGTAACTGCGTCTGCTGCACTCAGGCTACAGAATGCAGGTATACTGCATCTCTCTACACCCAGGTTACAGAACTGCCCTAAGCTACCACTTCAACATTCTGGCTGCAGAACTCCCACAAACCATGGCTCTGTACACTCAGCATACAGAGCTCTTGTAAACTGCTTCTCTCTACTCCCAGGCTACAGCAGTCCCATACAGTGTGTTTCATACACCTCAGTTACAGAATTGCAGTATAGTGCGTGGCCTAACCCCAAGCCACAGAACTACCGCTAACAGCATCTCCTGCACTCAGGCTACAGAACGCAGGTATACTGCATCTCTCTACACCCAGGTTACAGAACTGCCCTAAGCTACCACTTCTATACTCTGGCTGCAGAACTCCCACAAACCATGGCTCTGTACACTCAGCATACAGAACACTTGTAAACTGCTTCTCTCTACTCCCAGGCTACAGCACTGCTGTATACTGCGTTTGCCAACTTGTGAGCTACTGAACTCCCATATAGTGCGTATGCCTAACCCCAAGGTACAGAAGTCCCGTAAGCTGTGTCTTTTACCTAAAGTTACAAAATGCCCATTAACAGCACTTCTCTACACACAAGCTACAGAACTCCCGCAAGCCATGGCTCTATACTCTCAGCAAACAGAACTCTGGTAAACTGCTTCTCTCTGCTCCCAGGCTACAGCACTCCCATACAGTGTGTTTCATACACCTTGGTTACAGAACTGCTGTATAGTGCGTAGGCCTAACCCCCAGCCACAGAACTACTGCTAACTGCGTCTCTTGCACTCAGGCTACAGAACGCAGGTATACTGTGTCTCTCCACACCCAGGTTACACAACTCCCAGACGCTGGGTCTCCTACACTCAGGCTGCAGAACTCCCACAAATCATGTCTCTCTACACTCAGCATACAGAGCTCTTGTAAACTGCTTCTCTCTACTCCCAGGCTACAGCAATGCTGTATATGGCGTCTGCCATTCGTGAGCTACTGAACTCCCATATAGGGCGTATGCCTAACCCCAAGCTACAGAACTCCCATAAGCTGACTCTTCCGCCCAAATGTTACAGAACGCCATTAACAGCACCTCTCTACACTCAGGATACAGAATTCTCGGTAACTGCGTCTGCTGCACTCAGGCTACAGAATGCAGGTATACTGCATCTCTCTACACCCAGGTTACAGAACTGCCCTAAGCTACCACTTCAACATTCTGGCTGCAGAACTCCCACAAACCATGGCTCTGTACACTCAGCACACAGAGCTCTTGTAAACTGCTTCTCTCTACTCCCAGGCTACAGCTGTCCCATACAGTGTGTTTCATACACCTCGGTTACAGAATTGCAGTATAGTGCATGGCCTAACCCCAAGCCACAGAACTACCGCTAACAGCATCTCCTGCACTCAGGCTACAGAACGCAGGTATACTGCATCTCTCTACACCCAGGTTACAGAACTGCCCTAAGCTACCACTTCTATACTCTGGCTGCAGAACTCCCACAAACCATGGCTCTGTACACTCAGCATACAGAACGCTTGTAAACTGCTTCTCTCTACTCCCAGGCTACAGCACTGCTGTATACTGCGTTTGCCAACTCGTGAGCTACTGAACTCCCATATAGTGCGTATGCCTAACCCCAAGCTACAGAAGTCCCGTAAGCTGTGTCTTTTACAGTTACAAAATGCCCATTAACAGCACTTCTCTACACACAAGCTACAGAACTCCCGCAAGCCATGGCTCTATACTCTCAACAAACAGAACTCTTGTAAACTGCTTCTCTCTGCTCCCAGGCCACAGCACTCCCATACAGTGTGTTTCATACACTTTGGTTACAGAAATGCCGTATAGTGCATAGGCCTAACCCCCAGCCACAGAGCTACCACTAACTGCGTCTCCTGCACTCAGGCTACAGAATGAAGGTATACTGTGTCTCTTCACACCGAGGTTACAGAACTCCCAAACGCTGCATCTCCTACAGTCAGGCTGCAGAATTCCCACACAGCATGTCTCTCTACACTCAGCATACAGAACTCTTGTAAACTGCTTCTCTCTACTCCCAGGCTACAGCACTGCTGTAGACGGCATCTGCCAACCATGAGCTGCAGAACTCCCATATAGTGCGTATGCCTAACCCCAAGCTGCAGAACACCTGTAAGCTGTGTCTTCCCCCCTAAGGTTACAGAATGCCCATTAACAGCACTTCTTTATACTCAGGCTACAGAACTCCTTCTAACCGGGTCTCCTGAACTCAGGCTAAAGAACGCAGTTATACTGTGTCTCTCTACACCCAGGTTACAGAACTGCCCTAAGCTAAAATTGCTACACTCAGGCTGCAGAACTCTCACAAACCATGGCTCTCTACACTCAGCATACAGAACTCTTGTAAACTGCTTCTCTCTACTCCCAGGCTACAGCACTGCTGTATACTGCGTTTGCCATCTCGTGAGCTACTGAACTCCCATATAGTGCGTATGCCTAACCCCAAGCTACAGAAGTCCCGTAAGCTGTGTCTTTTACCTAAAGTTACAAAATGCCCATTAACAGCACTTCTCTACACTCAAGCTACAGAACTCCCGCAAGCCATGGCTCTATACTCTCAGCATACAGAACTCTTGTAAACTGCTTCTCTCTGCTCCCAGGCTACAGCACTCCCATACAGTGTGTTTCATACACCTTGGTTACAGAACTGCTGTATAGTGCATAGGCCTAACCCCCAGCCACAGAGCTACCACTAACTGCGTCTCCTGCACTCAGGCTACAGAACGCAGGTATACTGTGTCTCTCCACACCCAGGTTACACAACTCCCAGACGCTGGGTGTCCTACACTCAGGCTGCAGAACTCCCACAAATCATGTCTCTCTACAAAGCATACAGAGCTCTTGTAAACTGCTTCTCTCTACTCCCAGGCTACAGCAATGCTGTATATGGCGTCTGCCATTCGTGAGCTACTGAACTCCCATATAGTGCGTATGCCTAACCCCAAGCTACAGAACTCCCATAAGCTGACTCTTCCGCCCAAATGTTACAGAACGCCATTAACAGCACCTCTCTACACTCAGGATACAGAATTCTCGGTAACTGCGTCTGCTGCACTCAGGCTACAGAACGCAGGTATACTGCATCTCTCTACACCCAGGTTACAGAACTGCCCTAAGCTACCACTTCTACACTCTGGCTGCAGAACTCCCACAAACCATGGCTCTGTACACTCAGCATACAGAGCTCTTGTAAACTGCTTCTCTCTACTCCCAGGCTACAGCACTGCTCTATACTGCGTTTGCCATCTCGTGAGCTACTGAACTCCCATATAGTGCGTATGCCTAACCCCAAGCTACAGAACTCCCATAAGCTGTGTCTTCCAACCAAAGGTTACAGAACGCCCATTAACAGTGCCTCTCTACATTCAGGATACAGAATTCTCGCTAAGTGCATCTGCTGCACTCAGGCTACAGAACGCACGTATACAGTGTCTCTCTTCACCCAGGTTACAGAACTGCCCCAAGCTAAAACTGCTACACTCAGGCTGCAGAACTCTCACAAACAATGGCTATCTACACTCAGCATACAGAACTCTTGTAAACTGCTTCTCTCTACTCCCAGGCTACAGCAGTCCCATACAGTGTGTTTCATACACTTTGGTTACAGAACTGCTGTATAGTGCGTAGGCCTAACCCCAAGCCACAGAACTACTGCTAACTGCATCTCTTGCACTCAGGCTACAGAACGCAGGTATACTGTGTCTCTCCACACCCAGGTTACACAACTCCCAGACGCTGGGTCTCCTACACTCAGGCTGCAGAACTCCCACAAATCACGTCTCTCTACACTCAGCATACAGAGCTCTTGTAAACTGCTTCTCTCTACTCCCAGGCTACAAGCGCTGCTGTATATGGCGTCTGCCAACTCGTGAGCTACTGAACTCCCATATAGTGCGTATGCCTAACCCCAAGCTACAGAACTCCCATAAGCTAACTCTTCCGCCCAAATGTTACAGAACGCCATTAACAGCACCTCTCTACACTCAGGATACAGAATTCTCGGTAACTGCGTCTGCTGCACTCAGGCTACAGAATGCAGGTATACTGCATCTCTCTACACCCAGGTTACAGAACTGCCCTAAGCTACCACTTCAACATTCTGGCTGCAGAACTCCCACAAACCATGGCTCTGTACACTCAGCATACAGAGCTCTTGTAAACTGCTTCTCTCTACTCCCAGGCTACAGCAGTCCCATACAGTGTGTTTCATACACCTCAGTTACAGAATTGCAGTATAGTGCGTGGCCTAACCCCAAGCCACAGAACTACCGCTAACAGCATCTCCTGCACTCAGGCTACAGAATGCAGGTATACTGCATCTCTCTACACCCAGGTTACAGAACTGCCCTAAGCTACCACTTCTATACTCTGGCTGCAGAACTCCCACAAACCATGGCTCTGTACACTCAGCATACAGAACACTTGTAAACTGCTTCTCTCTACTCCCAGGCTACAGCACTGCTGTATACTGCGTTTGCCAACTTGTGAGCTACTGAACTCCCATATAGTGCGTATGCCTAACCCCAAGGTACAGAAGTCCCGTAAGCTGTGTCTTTTACCTAAAGTTACAAAATGCCCATTAACAGCACTTCTCTACACACAAGCTACAGAACTCCCGCAAGCCATGGCTCTATACTCTCAGCAAACAGAACTCTTGTAAACTGCTTCTCTCTACTCCCAGGCTACAGCAATGCTGTATATGGCGTCTGCCATTCGTGAGCTACTGAACTCCCATATAGTGTGTATGCCTAACCCCAAGCTACAGAACTCCCGTAAGCTGACTCTTACGCCCAAATGTTACAGAACGCCATTAACAGCACCTCTCTACACTCAGGATACAGAATTCTCGGTAACTGCGTCTGCTGCACTCAGGCTACAGAACGCAGGTATACTGCATCTCTCTACACCCAGGTTACAGAACTGCCCTAAGCTACCACTTCTACACTCTGGCTGCAGAACTCCCACAAACCATGGCTCTGTACACTCAGCATACAGAGCTCTTGTAAACTGCTTCTCTCTACTCCCAGGCTACAGCACTGCTGTATACTGCGTTTGCCATCTCATGAGCTACTGAACTCCCATATAGTGCGTATGCCTAACCCCAAGCTACAGAACTCCCATAAGCTGTGTCTTCCAACCAAAGGTTACAGAACGCCCATTAACAGTGCCTCTCTACATTCAGGATACAGAATTCTCGCTAAGTGCATCTGCTGCACTCAGGCTACAGAACGCACGTATACAGTGTCTCTCTTCACCCAGGTTACAGAACTGCCCCAAGCTAAAACTGCTACACTCAGGCTGCAGAACTCTCACAAACAATGGCTATCTACACTCAGCATACAGAACTCTTGTAAACTGCTTCTCTCTACTCCCAGGCTACAGCAGTCCCATACAGTGTGTTTCATACACTTTGGTTACAGAACTGCTGTATAGTGCGTAGGCCTAACCCCAAGCCACAGAACTACTGCTAACTGCGTCTCTTGCACTCAGGCTACAGAACGCAGGTATACTGTGTCTCTCCACACCCAGGTTACACAACTCCCAGACGCTGGGTCTCCTACACTCAGGCTGCAGAACTCCCACAAATCACGTCTCTCTACACTCAGCATACAGAGCTCTTGTAAACTGCTTCTCTCTACTCCCAGGCTACAAGCGCTGCTGTATATGGCGTCTGCCAACTCGTGAGCTACTGAACTCCCATATAGTGCGTATGCCTAACCCCAAGCTACAGAACTCCCATAAGCTAACTCTTCCGCCCAAATGTTACAGAACGCCATTAACAGCACCTCTCTACACTCAGGATACAGAATTCTCGGTAACTGCGTCTGCTGCACTCAGGCTACAGAATGCAGGTATACTGCATCTCTCTACACCCAGGTTACAGAACTGCCCTAAGCTACCACTTCAACATTCTGGCTGCAGAACTCCCACAAACCATGGCTCTGTACACTCAGCATACAGAGCTCTTGTAAACTGCTTCTCTCTACTCCCAGGCTACAGCAGTCCCATACAGTGTGTTTCATACACCTCAGTTACAGAATTGCAGTATAGTGTGTGGCCTAACCCCAAGCCACAGAACTACCGCTAACAGCATCTCCTGCACTCAGGCTACAGAATGCAGGTATACTGCATCTCTCTACACCCAGGTTACAGAACTGCCCTAAGCTACCACTTCTATACTCTGGCTGCAGAACTCCCACAAACCATGGCTCTGTACACTCAGCATACAGAACACTTGTAAACTGCTTCTCTCTACTCCCAGGCTACAGCACTGCTGTATACTGCGTTTGCCAACTTGTGAGCTACTGAACTCCCATATAGTGCGTATGCCTAACCCCAAGGTACAGAAGTCCCGTAAGCTGTGTCTTTTACCTAAAGTTACAAAATGCCCATTAACAGCACTTCTCTACACACAAGCTACAGAACTCCCGCAAGCCATGGCTCTATACTCTCAGCAAACAGAACTCTTGTAAACTGCTTCTCTCTGCTCCCAGGCTACAGCAGTCCCATACAGTGTGTTTCATACACCTTGGTTACAGAACTGCTGTATAGTGCGTAGGCCTAACCCCCAGCCACAGAACTACTGCTAACTGCGTCTCTTGCACTCAGGCTACAGAACGCAGGTATACTGTGTCTCTCCACACCCAGGTTACACAACTCCCAGACGCTGGGTCTCCTACACTCAGGCTGCAGAACTCCCACAAATCATGTCTCTCTACACTCAGCATACAGAGCTCTTGTAAACTGCTTCTCTCTACTCCCAGGCTACAGCAATGCTGTATATGGCGTCTGCCAATTCGTGAACTACTGAACTCCCATATAGTGCGTATGCCTAACCCCAAGCTACAGAACTCCCATAAGCTGACTCTTCCGCCCAAATGTTACAGAAAGCCATTAACAGCACCTCTCTATACTCAGGATACAGAATTCTCGGTAACTGCGTCTGCTGCACTCAGGCTACAGAATGCAGGTATACTGCATCTCTCTACACCCAGGTTACAGAACTGCCCTAAGCTACCACTTCAACATTCTGGCTGCAGAACTCCCACAAACCATGGCTCTGTACACTCAGCATACAGAGCTCTTGTAAACTGCTTCTCTCTACTCCCAGGCTACAGCTGTCCCATACAGTGTGTTTCATACACCTCCGTTACAGAATTGCAGTATAGTGCATGGCCTAACCCCAAGCCACAGAACTACTGCTAACAGCATCTCCTGCACTCAAGCTACAGAACGCAGGTATACTGCATCTCTCTACACCCAGGTTACAGAACTGCCCTAAGCTACCACTTCTATACTCTGGCTGCAGAACTCCCACAAACCATGGCTCTGTACACTCAGCATACAGAACGCTTGTAAACTGCTTCTCTCTACTCCCAGGCTACAGCACTGCTGTATACTGCGTTTGCCAACTCGTGAGCTACTGAACTCCCATATAGTGCGTATGCCTAACCCCAAGCTACAGAACTCCCATAAGCTGACTCTTCCAACCAAAGGTTACAGAACGCCCATTAACAGTGCCTCTCTACATTCAGGATACAGAATTCTCGCTAAGTGCATCTGCTGCACTCAGGCTACAGAACGCATGTATACAGTGTCTCTCTTCACCCAGGTTACAGAACTGCCCCAAGCTAAAACTGCTACACTCAGGCTGCAGAACTCTCACAAACAATGGCTATCTACACTCAGCATACAGAACTCTTGTAAACTGCTTCTCTCTACTCCCAGGCTACAGCAGTCCCATACAGTGTGTTTCATACACTTTGGTTACAGAACTGCTGTATAGTGCGTAGGCCTAACCCCAAGCCACAGAACTACTGCTAACTGCATCTCTTGCACTCAGGCTACAGAACGCAGGTATACTGTGTCTCTCCACACCCAGGTTACACAACTCCCAGACGCTGGGTCTCCTACACTCAGGCTGCAGAACTCCCACAAATCACGTCTCTCTACACTCAGCATACAGAGCTCTTGTAAACTGCTTCTCTCTACTCCCAGGCTACAAGCGCTGCTGTATATGGCGTCTGCCAACTCGTGAGCTACTGAACTCCCATATAGTGCGTATGCCTAACCCCAAGCTACAGAACTCCCATAAGCTAACTCTTCCGCCCAAATGTTACAGAACGCCATTAACAGCACCTCTCTACACTCAGGATACAGAATTCTCGGTAACTGCGTCTGCTGCACTCAGGCTACAGAATGCAGGTATACTGCATCTCTCTACACCCAGGTTACAGAACTGCCCTAAGCTACCACTTCAACATTCTGGCTGCAGAACTCCCACAAACCATGGCTCTGTACACTCAGCATACAGAACGCTTGTAAACTGCTTCTCTCTACTCCCAGGCTACGGCACTGCTGTATACTGCGTTTGCCAACTCGTGAGCTACTGAACTCCCATATAGTGCGTATGCCTAACCCCAAGCTACAGAAGTCCCGTAAGCTGTGTCTTTTACCTAAAGTTACAAAATGCCCATTAACAGCACTTCTCTACACTCAAGCTACAGAACTCCCGCAAGCCATGGCTCTATACACTCAGCATACAGAACTCTTGTAAACTGCTTCTCTCTGCTCCCAGGCTACAGCACTCCCATACAGTGTGTTTCATACACTTTGGTTACAGAAATGCCATATAGTGCATAGGCCTAACCCCCAGCCACAGAGCTACCACTAACTGCGTCTCCTGCACTCAGGCTACAGAATGAAGGTATACTGTGTCTCTCCACACCGAGGTTACAGAACTCCCAAACGCTGCATCTCCTACAGTCAGGCTGCAGAATTCCCACACAGCATGTCTCTCTACACTCAGCATACAGAACTCTTGTAAACTGCTTCTCTCTACTCCCAGGCTACAGCACTGCTGTAGACGGCATCTGCCAACCATGAGCTGCAGAACTCCCATATAGTGCGTATGCCTAACCCCAAGCTGCAGAACACCTGTAAGCTGTGTCTTCCCCCCTAAGGTTACAGAATGCCCATTAACAGCACTTCTTTATACTCAGGCTACAGAACTCCTTCTAATCGGGTCTCCTGAACTCAGGCTAAAGAACGCAGTTATACTGTGTCTCTCTACACCCAGGTTACAGAACTGCCCTAAGCTAAAACTGCTACACTCAGGCTGCAGAACTCCCACAAACCATGGCTCTGTACACTCAGCATACAGAACGCTTGTAAACTGCTTCTCTCTACTCCCAGGCTACAGCACTGCTGTATACTGCGTTTGCCAACTCGTGAGCTACTGAACTCCCATATAGTGCGTATGCCTAACCCCAAGCTACAGAAGTCCCGTAAGCTGTGTCTTTTACCTAAAGTTACAAAATGCCCATTAACAGCACTTCTCTACACTCAAGCTACAGAACTCCCGCAAGCCATGGCTCTATACACTCAGCATACAGAACTCTTGTAAACTGCTTCTCTCTACTCCCAGGCTACAGCACTCCCATACAGTGTGTTTCATACACCTTGGTTACAGAACTGCTGTATAGTGCATAGGCCTAACCCCCAGCCACAGAGCTACCACTAACTGCGTCTCCTGCACTCAGGCTACAGAACGCAGGTATACTGTGTCTCTCCACACCCAGGTTACACAACTCCCAGACGCTGGGTCTCCTACACTCAGGCTGCAGAACTCCCACAAATCATGTCTCTCTACACTCAGCATACAGAGCTCTTGTAAACTGCTTCTCTCTACTCCCAGGCTACAGCAATGCTGTATATGGCGTCTGCCATTCGTGAGCTACTGAACTCCCATATAGTGCGTATGCCTAACCCCAAGCTACAGAACTCCCATAAGCTGACTCTTCCGCCCAAATGTTACAGAACGCCATTAACAGCACCTCTCTACACTCAGGATACAGAATTCTCGGTAACTGCGTCTGCTGCACTCAGGCTACAGAACGCAGGTATACTGCATCTCTCTACACCCAGGTTACAGAACTGCCCTAAGCTACCACTTCTACACTCTGGCTGCAGAACTCCCACAAACCATGGCTCTGTACACTCAGCATACAGAGCTCTTGTAAACTGCTTCTCTCTACTCCCAGGCTACAGCACTGCTCTATACTGCGTTTGCCATCTCGTGAGCTACTGAACTCCCATATAGTGCGTATGCCTAACCCCAAGCTACAGAACTCCCATAAGCTGTGTCTTCCAACCAAAGGTTACAGAACGCCCATTAACAGTGCCTCTCTACATTCAGGATACAGAATTCTCGCTAAGTGCATCTGCTGCACTCAGGCTACAGAACGCACGTATACAGTGTCTCTCTTCACCCAGGTTACAGAACTGCCCCAAGCTAAAACTGCTACACTCAGGCTGCAGAACTCTCACAAACAATGGCTATCTACACTCAGCATACAGAACTCTTGTAAACTGCTTCTCTCTACTCCCAGGCTACAGCAGTCCCATACAGTGTGTTTCATACACTTTGGTTACAGAACTGCTGTATAGTGCGTAGGCCTAACCCCAAGCCACAGAACTACTGCTAACTGCATCTCTTGCACTCAGGCTACAGAACCCAGGTATACTGTGTCTCTCCACACCCAGGTTACACAACTCCCAGACGCTGGGTCTCCTACACTCAGGCTGCAGAACTCCCACAAATCATGTCTCTCTACACTCAGCATACAGAGCTCTTGTAAACTGCTTCTCTCTACTCCCAGGCTACAAGTGCTGCTGTATATGGCGTCTGCCAACTCGTGAGCTACTGAACTCCCATATAGTGCGTATGCCTAACCCCAAGCTACAGAACTCCCATAAGCTAACTCTTCCGCCCAAATGTTACAGAACGCCATTAACAGCACCTCTCTACACTCAGGATACAGAATTCTCGGTAACTGCGTCTGCTGCACTCAGGCTACAGAATGCAGGTATACTGCATCTCTCTACACCCAGGTTACAGAACTGCCCTAAGCTACCACTTCAACATTCTGGCTGCAGAACTCCCACAAACCATGGCTCTGTACACTCAGCATACAGAGCTCTTGTAAACTGCTTCTCTCTACTCCCAGGCTACAGCAGTCCCATACAGTGTGTTTCATACACCTCAGTTACAGAATTGCAGTATAGTGCGTGGCCTAACCCCAAGCCACAGAACTACCGCTAACAGCATCTCCTGCACTCAGGCTACAGAATGCAGGTATACTGCATCTCTCTACACCCAGGTTACAGAACTGCCCTAAGCTACCACTTCTATACTCTGGCTGCAGAACTCCCACAAACCATGGCTCTGTACACTCAGCATACAGAACACTTGTAAACTGCTTCTCTCTACTCCCAGGCTACAGCACTGCTGTATACTGCGTTTGCCAACTCGTGAGCTACTGAACTCCCATATAGTGCGTATGCCTAACCCCAAGGTACAGAAGTCCCGTAAGCTGTATCTTTTACCTAAAGTTACAATATGCCCATTAACAGCACTTCTCTACACACAAGCTACAGAACTCCCGCAAGCCATGGCTCTATACTCTCAGCAAACAGAACTCTTGTAAACTGCTTCTCTCTGCTCCCAGGCTACAGCACTCCCATACAGTGTGTTTCATACACCTTGGTTACAGAACTGCTGTATAGTGCGTAGGCCTAACCCCCAGCCACAGAACTACTGCTAACTGCGTCTCTTGCACTCAGGCTACAGAACGCAGGTATACTGTGTCTCTCCACACCCAGGTTACACAACTCCCAGACGCTGGGTCTCCTACACTCAGGCTGCAGAACTCCCACAAATCATGTCTCTCTACACTCAGCATACAGAGCTCTTGTAAACTGCTTCTCTCTACTCCCAGGCTACAGCAATGCTGTATATGGCTTCTGCCAATTCGTGAACTACTGAACTCCCATATAGTGCGTATGCCTAACCCCAAGCTACAGAACTCCCATAAGCTGACTCTTCCGCCCAAATGTTACAGAACGCCATTAACAGCACCTCTCTATACTCAGGATACAGAATTCTCGGTAACTGCGTCTGCTGCACTCAGGCTACAGAACGCAGGTATACTGCATCTCTCTACACCCAGGTTACAGAACTGCCCTAAGCTACCACTTCTATACTCTGGCTGCAGAACTCCCACAAACCATGGCTCTGTACACTCAGCATACAGAACGCTTGTAAACTGCTTCTCTCTACTCCCAGGCTACAGCACTGCTGTATACTGCGTTTGCCAACTCGTGAGCTACTGAACTCCCATATAGTGCGTATGCCTAACCCCAAGCTACAGAAGTCCCGTAAGCTGTGTCTTTTACCTAAAGTTACAAAATGCCCATTAACAGCACTTCTCTACACTCAAGCTACAGAACTCCCGCAAGCCATGGCTCTATACACTCAGCATACAGAACTCTTGTAAACTGCTTCTCTCTGCTCCCAGGCTACAGCACTCCCATACAGTGTGTTTCATACACTTTGGTTACAGAAATGCCATATAGTGCATAGGCCTAACCCCCAGCCACAGAGCTACCACTAACTGCGTCTCCTGCACTCAGGCTACAGAATGAAGGTATACTGTGTCTCTCCACACCGAGGTTACAGAACTCCCAAACGCTGCATCTCCTACAGTCAGGCTGCAGAATTCCCACACACCATGTCTCTCTACACTCAGCATACAGAACTCTTGTAAACTGCTTCTCTCTACTCCCAGGCTACAGCACTGCTGTAGACGGCATCTGCCAACCATGAGCTGCAGAACTCCCATATAGTGCGTATGCCTAACCCCAAGCTGCAGAACACCTGTAAGCTGTGTCTTCCCCCCTAAGGTTACAGAATGCCCATTAACAGCACTTCTTTATACTCAGGCTACAGAACTCCTTCTAATCGGGTCTCCTGAACTCAGGCTAAAGAACGCAGTTATACTGTGTCTCTCTACACCCAGGTTACAGAACTGCCCTAAGCTAAAACTGCTACACTCAGGCTGCAGAACTCCCACAAACCATGGCTCTGTACACTCAGCATACAGAACGCTTGTAAACTGCTTCTCTCTACTCCCAGGCTACAGCACTGCTGTATACTGCGTTTGCCAACTCGTGAGCTACTGAACTCCCATATAGTGCGTATGCCTAACCCCAAGCTACAGAAGTCCCGTAAGCTGTGTCTTTTACCTAAAGTTACAAAATGCCCATTAACAGCACTTCTCTACACTCAAGCTACAGAACTCCCGCAAGCCATGGCTCTATACACTCAGCATACAGAACTCTTGTAAACTGCTTCTCTCTACTCCCAGGCTACAGCACTCCCATACAGTGTGTTTCATACACCTTGGTTACAGAACTGCTGTATAGTGCATAGGCCTAACCCCCAGCCACAGAGCTACCACTAACTGCGTCTCCTGCACTCAGGCTACAGAACGCAGGTATACTGTGTCTCTCCACACCCAGGTTACACAACTCCCAGACGCTGGGTCTCCTACACTCAGGCTGCAGAACTCCCACAAATCATGTCTCTCTACACTCAGCATACAGAGCTCTTGTAAACTGCTTCTCTCTACTCCCAGGCTACAGCAATGCTGTATATGGCGTCTGCCATTCGTGAGCTACTGAACTCCCATATAGTGCGTATGCCTAACCCCAAGCTACAGAACTCCCATAAGCTGACTCTTCCGCCCAAATGTTACAGAACGCCATTAACAGCACCTCTCTACACTCAGGATACAGAATTCTCGGTAACTGCGTCTGCTGCACTCAGGCTACAGAACGCAGGTATACTGCATCTCTCTACACCCAGGTTACAGAACTGCCCTAAGCTACCACTTCTACACTCTGGCTGCAGAACTCCCACAAACCATGGCTCTGTACACTCAGCATACAGAGCTCTTGTAAACTGCTTCTCTCTACTCCCAGGCTACAGCACTGCTCTATACTGCGTTTGCCATCTCGTGAGCTACTGAACTCCCATATAGTGCGTATGCCTAACCCCAAGCTACAGAACTCCCATAAGCTGTGTCTTCCAACCAAAGGTTACAGAACGCCCATTAACAGTGCCTCTCTACATTCAGGATACAGAATTCTCGCTAAGTGCATCTGCTGCACTCAGGCTACAGAACGCACGTATACAGTGTCTCTCTTCACCCAGGTTACAGAACTGCCCCAAGCTAAAACTGCTACACTCAGGCTGCAGAACTCTCACAAACAATGGCTATCTACACTCAGCATACAGAACTCTTGTAAACTGCTTCTCTCTACTCCCAGGCTACAGCAGTCCCATACAGTGTGTTTCATACACTTTGGTTACAGAACTGCTGTATAGTGCGTAGGCCTAACCCCAAGCCACAGAACTACTGCTAACTGCATCTCTTGCACTCAGGCTACAGAACGCAGGTATACTGTGTCTCTCCACACCCAGGTTACACAACTCCCAGACGCTGGGTCTCCTACACTCAGGCTGCAGAACTCCCACAAATCATGTCTCTCTACACTCAGCATACAGAGCTCTTGTAAACTGCTTCTCTCTACTCCCAGGCTACAGCAATGCTGTATATGGCTTCTGCCAATTCGTGAACTACTGAACTCCCATATAGTGCGTATGCCTAACCCCAAGCTACAGAACTCCCATAAGCTGACTCTTCCGCCCAAATGTTACAGAACGCCATTAACAGCACCTCTCTATACTCAGGATACAGAATTCTCGGTAACTGCGTCTGCTGCACTCAGGCTACAGAACGCAGGTATACTGCATCTCTCTACACCCAGGTTACAGAACTGCCCTAAGCTACCACTTCTATACTCTGGCTGCAGAACTCCCACAAACCATGGCTCTGTACACTCAGCATACAGAACGCTTGTAAACTGCTTCTCTCTACTCCCAGGCTACAGCACTGCTGTATACTGCGTTTGCTAACTCGTGAGCTACTGAACTCCCATATAGTGCGTATGCCTAACCCCAAGCTATAGAAGTCCCGTAAGCTGTGTCTTTTACCTAAAGTTAAAAATGCCCATTAACAGCACTTCTCTACACTCAAGCTACAGAACTCCCGCAAGCCATGGCTCTATACACTCAGCATACAGAACTCTTGTAAACTGCTTCTCTCTGCTCCCAGGCTACAGCACTCCCATACAGTGTGTTTCATACACTTTGGTTACAGAAATGCCATATAGTGCATAGGCCTAACCCCCAGCCACAGAGCTACCACTAACTGCGTCTCCTGCACTCAGGCTACAGAATGAAGGTATACTGTGTCTCTCCACACCGAGGTTACAGAACTCCCAAACGCTGCATCTCCTACAGTCAGGCTGCAGAATTCCCACACACCATGTCTCTCTACACTCAGCATACAGAACTCTTGTAAACTGCTTCTCTCTACTCCCAGGCTACAGCACTGCTGTAGACGGCATCTGCCAACCATGAGCTGCAGAACTCCCATATAGTGCGTATGCCTAACCCCAAGCTGCAGAACACCTGTAAGCTGTGTCTTCCCCCCTAAGGTTACAGAATGCCCATTAACAGCACTTCTTTATACTCAGGCTACAGAACTCCTTCTAATCGGGTCTCCTGAACTCAGGCTAAAGAACGCAGTTATACTGTGTCTCTCTACACCCAGGTTACAGAACTGCCCTAAGCTAAAACTGCTACACTCAGGCTGCAGAACTCCCACAAACCATGGCTCTGTACACTCAGCATACAGAACGCTTGTAAACTGCTTCTCTCTACTCCCAGGCTACAGCACTGCTGTATACTGCGTTTGCCAACTCGTGAGCTACTGAACTCCCATATAGTGCGTATGCCTAACCCCAAGGTACAGAAGTCCCGTAAGCTGTGTCTTTTACCTAAAGTTACAAAATGCCCATTAACAGCACTTCTCTACACTCAAGCTACAGAACTCCCGCAAGCCATGGCTCTATACACTCAGCATACAGAACTCTTGTAAACTGCTTCTCTCTACTCCCAGGCTACAGCACTCCCATACAGTGTGTTTCATACACCTTGGTTACAGAACTGCTGTATAGTGCATAGGCCTAACCCCCAGCCACAGAGCTACCACTAACTGCGTCTCCTGCACTCAGGCTACAGAACGCAGGTATACTGTGTCTCTCCACACCCAGGTTACACAACTCCCAGACGCTGGGTCTCCTACACTCAGGCTGCAGAACTCCCACAAATCATGTCTCTCTACACTCAGCATACAGAGCTCTTGTAAACTGCTTCTCTCTACTCCCAGGCTACAGCAATGCTGTATATGGCGTCTGCCATTCGTGAGCTACTGAACTCCCATATAGTGCGTATGCCTAACCCCAAGCTACAGAACTCCCATAAGCTGACTCTTCCGCCCAAATGTTACAGAACGCCATTAACAGCACCTCTCTACACTCAGGATACAGAATTCTCGGTAACTGCGTCTGCTGCACTCAGGCTACAGAACGCAGGTATACTGCATCTCTCTACACCCAGGTTACAGAACTGCCCTAAGCTACCACTTCTACACTCTGGCTGCAGAACTCCCACAAACCATGGCTCTGTACACTCAGCATACAGAGCTCTTGTAAACTGCTTCTCTCTACTCCCAGGCTACAGCACTGCTCTATACTGCGTTTGCCATCTCGTGAGCTACTGAACTCCCATATAGTGCGTATGCCTAACCCCAAGCTACAGAACTGCCATAAGCTGTGTCTTCCAACCAAAGGTTACAGAACGCCCATTAACAGTGCCTCTCTACATTCAGGATACAGAATTCTCGCTAAGTGCATCTGCTGCACTCAGGCTACAGAACGCACGTATACAGTGTCTCTCTTCACCCAGGTTACAGAACTGCCCCAAGCTAAAACTGCTACACTCAGGCTGCAGAACTCTCACAAACAATGGCTATCTACACTCAGCATACAGAACTCTTGTAAACTGCTTCTCTCTACTCCCAGGCTACAGCAGTCCCATACAGTGTGTTTCATACACTTTGGTTACAGAACTGCTGTATAGTGCGTAGGCCTAACCCCAAGCCACAGAACTACTGCTAACTGCATCTCTTGCACTCAGGCTACAGAACCCAGGTATACTGTGTCTCTCCACACCCAGGTTACACAACTCCCAGACGCTGGGTCTCCTACACTCAGGCTGCAGAACTCCCACAAATCATGTCTCTCTACACTCAGCATACAGAGCTCTTGTAAACTGCTTCTCTCTACTCCCAGGCTACAAGCGCTGCTGTATATGGCGTCTGCCAACTCGTGAGCTACTGAACTCCCATATAGTGCGTATGCCTAACCCCAAGCTACAGAACTCCCATAAGCTAACTCTTCCGCCCAAATGTTACAGAACGCCATTAACAGCACCTCTCTACACTCAGGATACAGAATTCTCGGTAACTGCGTCTGCTGCACTCAGGCTACAGAATGCAGGTATACTGCATCTCTCTACACCCAGGTTACAGAACTGCCCTAAGCTACCACTTCAACATTCTGGCTGCAGAACTCCCACAAACCATGGCTCTGTACACTCAGCATACAGAGCTCTTGTAAACTGCTTCTCTCTACTCCCAGGCTACAGCAGTCCCATACAGTGTGTTTCATACACCTCAGTTACAGAATTGCAGTATAGTGCGTGGCCTAACCCCAAGCCACAGAACTACCGCTAACAGCATCTCCTGCACTCAGGCTACAGAATGCAGGTATACTGCATCTCTCTACACCCAGGTTACAGAACTGCCCTAAGCTACCACTTCTATACTCTGGCTGCAGAACTCCCACAAACCATGGCTCTGTACACTCAGCATACAGAACACTTGTAAACTGCTTCTCTCTACTCCCAGGCTACAGCACTGCTGTATACTGCGTTTGCCAACTCGTGAGCTACTGAACTCCCATATAGTGCGTATGCCTAACCCCAAGGTACAGAAGTCCCGTAAGCTGTATCTTTTACCTAAAGTTACAATATGCCCATTAACAGCACTTCTCTACACACAAGCTACAGAACTCCCGCAAGCCATGGCTCTATACTCTCAGCAAACAGAACTCTTGTAAACTGCTTCTCTCTGCTCCCAGGCTACAGCACTCCCATACAGTGTGTTTCATACACCTTGGTTACAGAACTGCTGTATAGTGCGTAGGCCTAACCCCCAGCCACAGAACTACTGCTAACTGCGTCTCTTGCACTCAGGCTACAGAACGCAGGTATACTGTGTCTCTCCACACCCAGGTTACACAACTCCCAGACGCTGGGTCTCCTACACTCAGGCTGCAGAACTCCCACAAATCATGTCTCTCTACACTCAGCATACAGAGCTCTTGTAAACTGCTTCTCTCTACTCCCAGGCTACAGCAATGCTGTATATGGCTTCTGCCAATTCGTGAACTACTGAACTCCCATATAGTGCGTATGCCTAACCCCAAGCTACAGAACTCCCATAAGCTGACTCTTCCGCCCAAATGTTACAGAACGCCATTAACAGCACCTCTCTATACTCAGGATACAGAATTCTCGGTAACTGCGTCTGCTGCACTCAGGCTACAGAACGCAGGTATACTGCATCTCTCTACACCCAGGTTACAGAACTGCCCTAAGCTACCACTTCTATACTCTGGCTGCAGAACTCCCACAAACCATGGCTCTGTACACTCAGCATACAGAACGCTTGTAAACTGCTTCTCTCTACTCCCAGGCTACAGCACTGCTGTATACTGCGTTTGCCAACTCGTGAGCTACTGAACTCCCATATAGTGCGTATGCCTAACCCCAAGCTACAGAAGTCCCGTAAGCTGTGTCTTTTACCTAAAGTTACAAAATGCCCATTAACAGCACTTCTCTACACTCAAGCTACAGAACTCCCGCAAGCCATGGCTCTATACACTCAGCATACAGAACTCTTGTAAACTGCTTCTCTCTGCTCCCAGGCTACAGCACTCCCATACAGTGTGTTTCATACACTTTGGTTACAGAAATGCCATATAGTGCATAGGCCTAACCCCCAGCCACAGAGCTACCACTAACTGCGTCTCCTGCACTCAGGCTACAGAATGAAGGTATACTGTGTCTCTCCACACCGAGGTTACAGAACTCCCAAACGCTGCATCTCCTACAGTCAGGCTGCAGAATTCCCACACACCATGTCTCTCTACACTCAGCATACAGAACTCTTGTAAACTGCTTCTCTCTACTCCCAGGCTACAGCACTGCTGTAGACGGCATCTGCCAACCATGAGCTGCAGAACTCCCATATAGTGCGTATGCCTAACCCCAAGCTGCAGAACACCTGTAAGCTGTGTCTTCCCCCCTAAGGTTACAGAATGCCCATTAACAGCACTTCTTTATACTCAGGCTACAGAACTCCTTCTAATCGGGTCTCCTGAACTCAGGCTAAAGAACGCAGTTATACTGTGTCTCTCTACACCCAGGTTACAGAACTGCCCTAAGCTAAAACTGCTACACTCAGGCTGCAGAACTCCCACAAACCATGGCTCTGTACACTCAGCATACAGAACGCTTGTAAACTGCTTCTCTCTACTCCCAGGCTACAGCACTGCTGTATACTGCGTTTGCCAACTCGTGAGCTACTGAACTCCCATATAGTGCGTATGCCTAACCCCAAGCTACAGAAGTCCCGTAAGCTGTGTCTTTTACCTAAAGTTACAAAATGCCCATTAACAGCACTTCTCTACACTCAAGCTACAGAACTCCCGCAAGCCATGGCTCTATACACTCAGCATACAGAACTCTTGTAAACTGCTTCTCTCTACTCCCAGGCTACAGCACTCCCATACAGTGTGTTTCATACACCTTGGTTACAGAACTGCTGTATAGTGCATAGGCCTAACCCCCAGCCACAGAGCTACCACTAACTGCGTCTCCTGCACTCAGGCTACAGAACGCAGGTATACTGTGTCTCTCCACACCCAGGTTACACAACTCCCAGACGCTGGGTCTCCTACACTCAGGCTGCAGAACTCCCACAAATCATGTCTCTCTACACTCAGCATACAGAGCTCTTGTAAACTGCTTCTCTCTACTCCCAGGCTACAGCAATGCTGTATATGGCGTCTGCCATTCGTGAGCTACTGAACTCCCATATAGTGCGTATGCCTAACCCCAAGCTACAGAACTCCCATAAGCTGACTCTTCCGCCCAAATGTTACAGAACGCCATTAACAGCACCTCTCTACACTCAGGATACAGAATTCTCGGTAACTGCGTCTGCTGCACTCAGGCTACAGAACGCAGGTATACTGCATCTCTCTACACCCAGGTTACAGAACTGCCCTAAGCTACCACTTCTACACTCTGGCTGCAGAACTCCCACAAACCATGGCTCTGTACACTCAGCATACAGAGCTCTTGTAAACTGCTTCTCTCTACTCCCAGGCTACAGCACTGCTCTATACTGCGTTTGCCATCTCGTGAGCTACTGAACTCCCATATAGTGCGTATGCCTAACCCCAAGCTACAGAACTCCCATAAGCTGTGTCTTCCAACCAAAGGTTACAGAACGCCCATTAACAGTGCCTCTCTACATTCAGGATACAGAATTCTCGCTAAGTGCATCTGCTGCACTCAGGCTACAGAACGCACGTATACAGTGTCTCTCTTCACCCAGGTTACAGAACTGCCCCAAGCTAAAACTGCTACACTCAGGCTGCAGAACTCTCACAAACAATGGCTATCTACACTCAGCATACAGAACTCTTGTAAACTGCTTCTCTCTACTCCCAGGCTACAGCAGTCCCATACAGTGTGTTTCATACACTTTGGTTACAGAACTGCTGTATAGTGCGTAGGCCTAACCCCAAGCCACAGAACTACTGCTAACTGCATCTCTTGCACTCAGGCTACAGAACGCAGGTATACTGTGTCTCTCCACACCCAGGTTACACAACTCCCAGACGCTGGGTCTCCTACACTCAGGCTGCAGAACTCCCACAAATCATGTCTCTCTACACTCAGCATACAGAGCTCTTGTAAACTGCTTCTCTCTACTCCCAGGCTACAGCAATGCTGTATATGGCTTCTGCCAATTCGTGAACTACTGAACTCCCATATAGTGCGTATGCCTAACCCCAAGCTACAGAACTCCCATAAGCTGACTCTTCCGCCCAAATGTTACAGAACGCCATTAACAGCACCTCTCTATACTCAGGATACAGAATTCTCGGTAACTGCGTCTGCTGCACTCAGGCTACAGAACGCAGGTATACTGCATCTCTCTACACCCAGGTTACAGAACTGCCCTAAGCTACCACTTCTATACTCTGGCTGCAGAACTCCCACAAACCATGGCTCTGTACACTCAGCATACAGAACGCTTGTAAACTGCTTCTCTCTACTCCCAGGCTACAGCACTGCTGTATACTGCGTTTGCTAACTCGTGAGCTACTGAACTCCCATATAGTGCGTATGCCTAACCCCAAGCTATAGAAGTCCCGTAAGCTGTGTCTTTTACCTAAAGTTACAAAATGCCCATTAACAGCACTTCTCTACACTCAAGCTACAGAACTCCCGCAAGCCATGGCTCTATACACTCAGCATACAGAACTCTTGTAAACTGCTTCTCTCTGCTCCCAGGCTACAGCACTCCCATACAGTGTGTTTCATACACTTTGGTTACAGAAATGCCATATAGTGCATAGGCCTAACCCCCAGCCACAGAGCTACCACTAACTGCGTCTCCTGCACTCAGGCTACAGAATGAAGGTATACTGTGTCTCTCCACACCGAGGTTACAGAACTCCCAAACGCTGCATCTCCTACAGTCAGGCTGCAGAATTCCCACACACCATGTCTCTCTACACTCAGCATACAGAACTCTTGTAAACTGCTTCTCTCTACTCCCAGGCTACAGCACTGCTGTAGACGGCATCTGCCAACCATGAGCTGCAGAACTCCCATATAGTGCGTATGCCTAACCCCAAGCTGCAGAACACCTGTAAGCTGTGTCTTCCCCCCTAAGGTTACAGAATGCCCATTAACAGCACTTCTTTATACTCAGGCTACAGAACTCCTTCTAATCGGGTCTCCTGAACTCAGGCTAAAGAACGCAGTTATACTGTGTCTCTCTACACCCAGGTTACAGAACTGCCCTAAGCTAAAACTGCTACACTCAGGCTGCAGAACTCCCACAAACCATGGCTCTGTACACTCAGCATACAGAACGCTTGTAAACTGCTTCTCTCTACTCCCAGGCTACAGCACTGCTGTATACTGCGTTTGCCAACTCGTGAGCTACTGAACTCCCATATAGTGCGTATGCCTAACCCCAAGGTACAGAAGTCCCGTAAGCTGTGTCTTTTACCTAAAGTTACAAAATGCCCATTAACAGCACTTCTCTACACTCAAGCTACAGAACTCCCGCAAGCCATGGCTCTATACACTCAGCATACAGAACTCTTGTAAACTGCTTCTCTCTACTCCCAGGCTACAGCACTCCCATACAGTGTGTTTCATACACCTTGGTTACAGAACTGCTGTATAGTGCATAGGCCTAACCCCCAGCCACAGAGCTACCACTAACTGCGTCTCCTGCACTCAGGCTACAGAACGCAGGTATACTGTGTCTCTCCACACCCAGGTTACACAACTCCCAGACGCTGGGTCTCCTACACTCAGGCTGCAGAACTCCCACAAATCATGTCTCTCTACACTCAGCATACAGAGCTCTTGTAAACTGCTTCTCTCTACTCCCAGGCTACAGCAATGCTGTATATGGCGTCTGCCATTCGTGAGCTACTGAACTCCCATATAGTGCGTATGCCTAACCCCAAGCTACAGAACTCCCATAAGCTGACTCTTCCGCCCAAATGTTACAGAACGCCATTAACAGCACCTCTCTACACTCAGGATACAGAATTCTCGGTAACTGCGTCTGCTGCACTCAGGCTACAGAACGCAGGTATACTGCATCTCTCTACACCCAGGTTACAGAACTGCCCTAAGCTACCACTTCTACACTCTGGCTGCAGAACTCCCACAAACCATGGCTCTGTACACTCAGCATACAGAGCTCTTGTAAACTGCTTCTCTCTACTCCCAGGCTACAGCACTGCTCTATACTGCGTTTGCCATCTCGTGAGCTACTGAACTCCCATATAGTGCGTATGCCTAACCCCAAGCTACAGAACTGCCATAAGCTGTGTCTTCCAACCAAAGGTTACAGAACGCCCATTAACAGTGCCTCTCTACATTCAGGATACAGAATTCTCGCTAAGTGCATCTGCTGCACTCAGGCTACAGAACGCACGTATACAGTGTCTCTCTTCACCCAGGTTACAGAACTGCCCCAAGCTAAAACTGCTACACTCAGGCTGCAGAACTCTCACAAACAATGGCTATCTACACTCAGCATACAGAACTCTTGTAAACTGCTTCTCTCTACTCCCAGGCTACAGCAGTCCCATACAGTGTGTTTCATACACTTTGGTTACAGAACTGCTGTATAGTGCGTAGGCCTAACCCCAAGCCACAGAACTACTGCTAACTGCATCTCTTGCACTCAGGCTACAGAACCCAGGTATACTGTGTCTCTCCACACCCAGGTTACACAACTCCCAGACGCTGGGTCTCCTACACTCAGGCTGCAGAACTCCCACAAATCATGTCTCTCTACACTCAGCATACAGAGCTCTTGTAAACTGCTTCTCTCTACTCCCAGGCTACAAGCGCTGCTGTATATGGCGTCTGCCAACTCGTGAGCTACTGAACTCCCATATAGTGCGTATGCCTAACCCCAAGCTACAGAACTCCCATAAGCTAACTCTTCCGCCCAAATGTTACAGAACGCCATTAACAGCACCTCTCTACACTCAGGATACAGAATTCTCGGTAACTGCGTCTGCTGCACTCAGGCTACAGAATGCAGGTATACTGCATCTCTCTACACCCAGGTTACAGAACTGCCCTAAGCTACCACTTCAACATTCTGGCTGCAGAACTCCCACAAACCATGGCTCTGTACACTCAGCATACAGAGCTCTTGTAAACTGCTTCTCTCTACTCCCAGGCTACAGCAGTCCCATACAGTGTGTTTCATACACCTCAGTTACAGAATTGCAGTATAGTGCGTGGCCTAACCCCAAGCCACAGAACTACCGCTAACAGCATCTCCTGCACTCAGGCTACAGAATGCAGGTATACTGCATCTCTCTACACCCAGGTTACAGAACTGCCCTAAGCTACCACTTCTATACTCTGGCTGCAGAACTCCCACAAACCATGGCTCTGTACACTCAGCATACAGAACACTTGTAAACTGCTTCTCTCTACTCCCAGGCTACAGCACTGCTGTATACTGCGTTTGCCAACTCGTGAGCTACTGAACTCCCATATAGTGCGTATGCCTAACCCCAAGGTACAGAAGTCCCGTAAGCTGTATCTTTTACCTAAAGTTACAATATGCCCATTAACAGCACTTCTCTACACACAAGCTACAGAACTCCCGCAAGCCATGGCTCTATACTCTCAGCAAACAGAACTCTTGTAAACTGCTTCTCTCTGCTCCCAGGCTACAGCACTCCCATACAGTGTGTTTCATACACCTTGGTTACAGAACTGCTGTATAGTGCGTAGGCCTAACCCCCAGCCACAGAACTACTGCTAACTGCGTCTCTTGCACTCAGGCTACAGAACGCAGGTATACTGTGTCTCTCCACACCCAGGTTACACAACTCCCAGACGCTGGGTCTCCTACACTCAGGCTGCAGAACTCCCACAAATCATGTCTCTCTACACTCAGCATACAGAGCTCTTGTAAACTGCTTCTCTCTACTCCCAGGCTACAGCAATGCTGTATATGGCTTCTGCCAATTCGTGAACTACTGAACTCCCATATAGTGCGTATGCCTAACCCCAAGCTACAGAACTCCCATAAGCTGACTCTTCCGCCCAAATGTTACAGAACGCCATTAACAGCACCTCTCTATACTCAGGATACAGAATTCTCGGTAACTGCGTCTGCTGCACTCAGGCTACAGAACGCAGGTATACTGCATCTCTCTACACCCAGGTTACAGAACTGCCCTAAGCTACCACTTCTATACTCTGGCTGCAGAACTCCCACAAACCATGGCTCTGTACACTCAGCATACAGAACGCTTGTAAACTGCTTCTCTCTACTCCCAGGCTACAGCACTGCTGTATACTGCGTTTGCCAACTCGTGAGCTACTGAACTCCCATATAGTGCGTATGCCTAACCCCAAGCTACAGAAGTCCCGTAAGCTGTGTCTTTTACCTAAAGTTACAAAATGCCCATTAACAGCACTTCTCTACACTCAAGCTACAGAACTCCCGCAAGCCATGGCTCTATACACTCAGCATACAGAACTCTTGTAAACTGCTTCTCTCTGCTCCCAGGCTACAGCACTCCCATACAGTGTGTTTCATACACTTTGGTTACAGAAATGCCATATAGTGCATAGGCCTAACCCCCAGCCACAGAGCTACCACTAACTGCGTCTCCTGCACTCAGGCTACAGAATGAAGGTATACTGTGTCTCTCCACACCGAGGTTACAGAACTCCCAAACGCTGCATCTCCTACAGTCAGGCTGCAGAATTCCCACACACCATGTCTCTCTACACTCAGCATACAGAACTCTTGTAAACTGCTTCTCTCTACTCCCAGGCTACAGCACTGCTGTAGACGGCATCTGCCAACCATGAGCTGCAGAACTCCCATATAGTGCGTATGCCTAACCCCAAGCTGCAGAACACCTGTAAGCTGTGTCTTCCCCCCTAAGGTTACAGAATGCCCATTAACAGCACTTCTTTATACTCAGGCTACAGAACTCCTTCTAATCGGGTCTCCTGAACTCAGGCTAAAGAACGCAGTTATACTGTGTCTCTCTACACCCAGGTTACAGAACTGCCCTAAGCTAAAACTGCTACACTCAGGCTGCAGAACTCCCACAAACCATGGCTCTGTACACTCAGCATACAGAACGCTTGTAAACTGCTTCTCTCTACTCCCAGGCTACAGCACTGCTGTATACTGCGTTTGCCAACTCGTGAGCTACTGAACTCCCATATAGTGCGTATGCCTAACCCCAAGCTACAGAAGTCCCGTAAGCTGTGTCTTTTACCTAAAGTTACAAAATGCCCATTAACAGCACTTCTCTACACTCAAGCTACAGAACTCCCGCAAGCCATGGCTCTATACACTCAGCATACAGAACTCTTGTAAACTGCTTCTCTCTACTCCCAGGCTACAGCACTCCCATACAGTGTGTTTCATACACCTTGGTTACAGAACTGCTGTATAGTGCATAGGCCTAACCCCCAGCCACAGAGCTACCACTAACTGCGTCTCCTGCACTCAGGCTACAGAACGCAGGTATACTGTGTCTCTCCACACCCAGGTTACACAACTCCCAGACGCTGGGTCTCCTACACTCAGGCTGCAGAACTCCCACAAATCATGTCTCTCTACACTCAGCATACAGAGCTCTTGTAAACTGCTTCTCTCTACTCCCAGGCTACAGCAATGCTGTATATGGCGTCTGCCATTCGTGAGCTACTGAACTCCCATATAGTGCGTATGCCTAACCCCAAGCTACAGAACTCCCATAAGCTGACTCTTCCGCCCAAATGTTACAGAACGCCATTAACAGCACCTCTCTACACTCAGGATACAGAATTCTCGGTAACTGCGTCTGCTGCACTCAGGCTACAGAACGCAGGTATACTGCATCTCTCTACACCCAGGTTACAGAACTGCCCTAAGCTACCACTTCTACACTCTGGCTGCAGAACTCCCACAAACCATGGCTCTGTACACTCAGCATACAGAGCTCTTGTAAACTGCTTCTCTCTACTCCCAGGCTACAGCACTGCTCTATACTGCGTTTGCCATCTCGTGAGCTACTGAACTCCCATATAGTGCGTATGCCTAACCCCAAGCTACAGAACTCCCATAAGCTGTGTCTTCCAACCAAAGGTTACAGAACGCCCATTAACAGTGCCTCTCTACATTCAGGATACAGAATTCTCGCTAAGTGCATCTGCTGCACTCAGGCTACAGAACGCACGTATACAGTGTCTCTCTTCACCCAGGTTACAGAACTGCCCCAAGCTAAAACTGCTACACTCAGGCTGCAGAACTCTCACAAACAATGGCTATCTACACTCAGCATACAGAACTCTTGTAAACTGCTTCTCTCTACTCCCAGGCTACAGCAGTCCCATACAGTGTGTTTCATACACTTTGGTTACAGAACTGCTGTATAGTGCGTAGGCCTAACCCCAAGCCACAGAACTACTGCTAACTGCATCTCTTGCACTCAGGCTACAGAACGCAGGTATACTGTGTCTCTCCACACCCAGGTTACACAACTCCCAGACGCTGGGTCTCCTACACTCAGGCTGCAGAACTCCCACAAATCATGTCTCTCTACACTCAGCATACAGAGCTCTTGTAAACTGCTTCTCTCTACTCCCAGGCTACAAGCGCTGCTGTATATGGCGTCTGCCAACTCGTGAGCTACTGAACTCCCATATAGTGCGTATGCCTAACCCCAAGCTACAGAACTCCCATAAGCTAACTCTTCCGCCCAAATGTTACAGAACGCCATTAACAGCACCTCTCTACACTCAGGATACAGAATTCTCGGTAACTGCGTCTGCTGCACTCAGGCTACAGAATGCAGGTATACTGCATCTCTCTACACCCAGGTTACAGAACTGCCCTAAGCTACCACTTCAACATTCTGGCTGCAGAACTCCCACAAACCATGGCTCTGTACACTCAGCATACAGAGCTCTTGTAAACTGCTTCTCTCTACTCCCAGGCTACAGCAGTCCCATACAGTGTGTTTCATACACCTCAGTTACAGAATTGCAGTATAGTGCGTGGCCTAACCCCAAGCCACAGAACTACCGCTAACAGCATCTCCTGCACTCAGGCTACAGAATGCAGGTATACTGCATCTCTCTACACCCAGGTTACAGAACTGCCCTAAGCTACCACTTCTATACTCTGGCTGCAGAACTCCCACAAACCATGGCTCTGTACACTCAGCATACAGAACACTTGTAAACTGCTTCTCTCTACTCCCAGGCTACAGCACTGCTGTATACTGCGTTTGCCAACTTGTGAGCTACTGAACTCCCATATAGTGCGTATGCCTAACCCCAAGCTACAGAAGTCCCGTAAGCTGTGTCTTTTACCTAAAGTTACAAAATGCCCATTAACAGCACTTCTCTACACACAAGCTACAGAACTCCCGCAAGCCATGGCTCTATACTCTCAGCAAACAGAACTCTTGTAAACTGCTTCTCTCTGCTCCCAGGCTACAGCACTCCCATACAGTGTGTTTCATACACCTTGGTTACAGAACTGCTGTATAGTGCGTAGGCCTAACCCCCAGCCACAGAACTACTGCTAACTGTGTCTCTTCCACTCAGGCTACAGAACGCAGGTATACTGTGTCTCTCCACACCCAGGTTACACAACTCCCAGACGCTGGGTCTCCTACACTCAGGCTGCAGAACTCCCACAAATCATGTCTCTCTACACTCAGCATACAGAGCTCTTGTAAACTGCTTCTCTCTACTCCCAGGCTACAGCAATGCTGTATATGGCGTCTGCCAATTCGTGAACTACTGAACTCCCATATAGTGCGTATGCCTAACCCCAAGCTACAGAACTCCCATAAGCTGACTCTTCCGCCCAAATGTTACAGAAAGCCATTAACAGCACCTCTCTATACTCAGGATACAGAATTCTCGGTAACTGCGTCTGCTGCACTCAGGCTACAGAATGCAGGTATACTGCATCTCTCTACACCCAGGTTACAGAACTGCCCTAAGCTACCACTTCAACATTCTGGCTGCAGAACTCCCACAAACCATGGCTCTGTACACTCAGCACACAGAGCTCTTGTAAACTGCTTCTCTCTACTCCCAGGCTACAGCTGTCCCATACAGTGTGTTTCATACACCTCCGTTACAGAATTGCAGTATAGTGCATGGCCTAACCCCAAGCCACAGAACTACTGCTAACAGCATCTCCTGCACTCAGGCTACAGAACGCAGGTATACTGCATCTCTCTACACCCAGGTTACAGAACTGCCCTAAGCTACCACTTCTATACTCTGGCTGCAGAACTCCCACAAACCATGGCTCTGTACACTCAGCATACAGAACGCTTGTAAACTGCTTCTCTCTACTCCCAGGCTACGGCACTGCTGTATACTGCGTTTGCCAACTCGTGAGCTACTGAACTCCCATATAGTGCGTATGCCTAACCCCAAGCTACAGAAGTCCCGTAAGCTGTGTCTTTTACCTAAAGTTACAAAATGCCCATTAACAGCACTTCTCTACACTCAAGCTACAGAACTCCCGCAAGCCATGGCTCTATACACTCAGCATACAGAACTCTTGTAAACTGCTTCTCTCTGCTCCCAGGCTACAGCACTCCCATACAGTGTGTTTCATACACTTTGGTTACAGAAATGCCATATAGTGCATAGGCCTAACCCCCAGCCACAGAGCTACCACTAACTGCGTCTCCTGCACTCAGGCTACAGAATGAAGGTATACTGTGTCTCTCCACACCGAGGTTACAGAACTCCCAAACGCTGCATCTCCTACAGTCAGGCTGCAGAATTCCCACACACCATGTCTCTCTACACTCAGCATACAGAACTCTTGTAAACTGCTTCTCTCTACTCCCAGGCTACAGCACTGCTGTAGACGGCATCTGCCAACCATGAGCTGCAGAACTCCCATATAGTGCGTATGCCTAACCCCAAGCTGCAGAACACCTGTAAGCTGTGTCTTCCCCCCTAAGGTTACAGAATGCCCATTAACAGCACTTCTTTATACTCAGGCTACAGAACTCCTTCTAATCGGGTCTCCTGAACTCAGGCTAAAGAACGCAGTTATACTGTGTCTCTCTACACCCAGGTTACAGAACTGCCCTAAGCTAAAACTGCTACACTCAGGCTGCAGAACTCCCACAAACCATGGCTCTGTACACTCAGCATACAGAACGCTTGTAAACTGCTTCTCTCTACTCCCAGGCTACAGCACTGCTGTATACTGCGTTTGCCAACTCGTGAGCTACTGAACTCCCATATAGTGCGTATGCCTAACCCCAAGCTACAGAAGTCCCGTAAGCTGTGTCTTTTACCTAAAGTTACAAAATGCCCATTAACAGCACTTCTCTACACTCAAGCTACAGAACTCCCGCAAGCCATGGCTCTATACACTCAGCATACAGAACTCTTGTAAACTGCTTCTCTCTACTCCCAGGCTACAGCACTCCCATACAGTGTGTTTCATACACCTTGGTTACAGAACTGCTGTATAGTGCATAGGCCTAACCCCCAGCCACAGAGCTACCACTAACTGCGTCTCCTGCACTCAGGCTACAGAACGCAGGTATACTGTGTCTCTCCACACCCAGGTTACACAACTCCCAGACGCTGGGTCTCCTACACTCAGGCTGCAGAACTCCCACAAATCATGTCTCTCTACACTCAGCATACAGAGCTCTTGTAAACTGCTTCTCTCTACTCCCAGGCTACAGCAATGCTGTATATGGCGTCTGCCATTCGTGAGCTACTGAACTCCCATATAGTGCGTATGCCTAACCCCAAGCTACAGAACTCCCATAAGCTGACTCTTCCGCCCAAATGTTACAGAACGCCATTAACAGCACCTCTCTACACTCAGGATACAGAATTCTCGGTAACTGCGTCTGCTGCACTCAGGCTACAGAACGCAGGTATACTGCATCTCTCTACACCCAGGTTACAGAACTGCCCTAAGCTACCACTTCTACACTCTGGCTGCAGAACTCCCACAAACCATGGCTCTGTACACTCAGCATACAGAGCTCTTGTAAACTGCTTCTCTCTACTCCCAGGCTACAGCACTGCTCTATACTGCGTTTGCCATCTCGTGAGCTACTGAACTCCCATATAGTGCGTATGCCTAACCCCAAGCTACAGAACTCCCATAAGCTGTGTCTTCCAACCAAAGGTTACAGAACGCCCATTAACAGTGCCTCTCTACATTCAGGATACAGAATTCTCGCTAAGTGCATCTGCTGCACTCAGGCTACAGAACGCACGTATACAGTGTCTCTCTTCACCCAGGTTACAGAACTGCCCCAAGCTAAAACTGCTACACTCAGGCTGCAGAACTCTCACAAACAATGGCTATCTACACTCAGCATACAGAACTCTTGTAAACTGCTTCTCTCTACTCCCAGGCTACAGCAGTCCCATACAGTGTGTTTCATACACTTTGGTTACAGAACTGCTGTATAGTGCGTAGGCCTAACCCCAAGCCACAGAACTACTGCTAACTGCATCTCTTGCACTCAGGCTACAGAACCCAGGTATACTGTGTCTCTCCACACCCAGGTTACACAACTCCCAGACGCTGGGTCTCCTACACTCAGGCTGCAGAACTCCCACAAATCATGTCTCTCTACACTCAGCATACAGAGCTCTTGTAAACTGCTTCTCTCTACTCCCAGGCTACAAGCGCTGCTGTATATGGCGTCTGCCAACTCGTGAGCTACTGAACTCCCATATAGTGCGTATGCCTAACCCCAAGGTACAGAAGTCCCGTAAGCTGTATCTTTTACCTAAAGTTACAATATGCCCATTAACAGCACTTCTCTACACACAAGCTACAGAACTCCCGCAAGCCATGGCTCTATACTCTCAGCAAACAGAACTCTTGTAAACTGCTTCTCTCTGCTCCCAGGCTACAGCACTCCCATACAGTGTGTTTCATACACCTTGGTTACAGAACTGCTGTATAGTGCGTAGGCCTAACCCCCAGCCACAGAACTACTGCTAACTGCGTCTCTTGCACTCAGGCTACAGAACGCAGGTATACTGTGTCTCTCCACACCCAGGTTACACAACTCCCAGACGCTGGGTCTCCTACACTCAGGCTGCAGAACTCCCACAAATCATGTCTCTCTACACTCAGCATACAGAGCTCTTGTAAACTGCTTCTCTCTACTCCCAGGCTACAGCAATGCTGTATATGGCTTCTGCCAATTCGTGAACTACTGAACTCCCATATAGTGCGTATGCCTAACCCCAAGCTACAGAACTCCCATAAGCTGACTCTTCCGCCCAAATGTTACAGAACGCCATTAACAGCACCTCTCTATACTCAGGATACAGAATTCTCGGTAACTGCGTCTGCTGCACTCAGGCTACAGAACGCAGGTATACTGCATCTCTCTACACCCAGGTTACAGAACTGCCCTAAGCTACCACTTCTATACTCTGGCTGCAGAACTCCCACAAACCATGGCTCTGTACACTCAGCATACAGAACGCTTGTAAACTGCTTCTCTCTACTCCCAGGCTACAGCACTGCTGTATACTGCGTTTGCCAACTCGTGAGCTACTGAACTCCCATATAATGCGTATGCCTAACCCCAAGCTACAGAAGTCCCGTAAGCTGTGTCTTTTACCTAAAGTTACAAAATGCCCATTAACAGCACTTCTCTACACTCAAGCTACAGAACTCCCGCAAGCCATGGCTCTATACACTCAGCATACAGAACTCTTGTAAACTGCTTCTCTCTGCTCCCAGGCTACAGCACTCCCATACAGTGTGTTTCATACACTTTGGTTACAGAAATGCCATATAGTGCATAGGCCTAACCCCCAGCCACAGAGCTACCACTAACTGCGTCTCCTGCACTCAGGCTACAGAATGAAGGTATACTGTGTCTCTCCACACCGAGGTTACAGAACTCCCAAACGCTGCATCTCCTACAGTCAGGCTGCAGAATTCCCACACACCATGTCTCTCTACACTCAGCATACAGAACTCTTGTAAACTGCTTCTCTCTACTCCCAGGCTACAGCACTGCTGTAGACGGCATCTGCCAACCATGAGCTGCAGAACTCCCATATAGTGCGTATGCCTAACCCCAAGCTGCAGAACACCTGTAAGCTGTGTCTTCCCCCCTAAGGTTACAGAATGCCCATTAACAGCACTTCTTTATACTCAGGCTACAGAACTCCTTCTAATCGGGTCTCCTGAACTCAGGCTAAAGAACGCAGTTATACTGTGTCTCTCTACACCCAGGTTACAGAACTGCCCTAAGCTAAAACTGCTACACTCAGGCTGCAGAACTCCCACAAACCATGGCTCTGTACACTCAGCATACAGAACGCTTGTAAACTGCTTCTCTCTACTCCCAGGCTACAGCACTGCTGTATACTGCGTTTGCCAACTCGTGAGCTACTGAACTCCCATATAGTGCGTATGCCTAACCCCAAGGTACAGAAGTCCCGTAAGCTGTGTCTTTTACCTAAAGTTACAAAATGCCCATTAACAGCACTTCTCTACACTCAAGCTACAGAACTCCCGCAAGCCATGGCTCTATACACTCAGCATACAGAACTCTTGTAAACTGCTTCTCTCTACTCCCAGGCTACAGCACTCCCATACAGTGTGTTTCATACACCTTGGTTACAGAACTGCTGTATAGTGCATAGGCCTAACCCCCAGCCACAGAGCTACCACTAACTGCGTCTCCTGCACTCAGGCTACAGAACGCAGGTATACTGTGTCTCTCCACACCCAGGTTACACAACTCCCAGACGCTGGGTCTCCTACACTCAGGCTGCAGAACTCCCACAAATCATGTCTCTCTACACTCAGCATACAGAGCTCTTGTAAACTGCTTCTCTCTACTCCCAGGCTACAGCAATGCTGTATATGGCGTCTGCCATTCGTGAGCTACTGAACTCCCATATAGTGCGTATGCCTAACCCCAAGCTACAGAACTCCCATAAGCTGACTCTTCCGCCCAAATGTTACAGAACGCCATTAACAGCACCTCTCTACACTCAGGATACAGAATTCTCGGTAACTGCGTCTGCTGCACTCAGGCTACAGAACGCAGGTATACTGCATCTCTCTACACCCAGGTTACAGAACTGCCCTAAGCTACCACTTCTACACTCTGGCTGCAGAACTCCCACAAACCATGGCTCTGTACACTCAGCATACAGAGCTCTTGTAAACTGCTTCTCTCTACTCCCAGGCTACAGCACTGCTCTATACTGCGTTTGCCATCTCGTGAGCTACTGAACTCCCATATAGTGCGTATGCCTAACCCCAAGCTACAGAACTCCCATAAGCTGTGTCTTCCAACCAAAGGTTACAGAACGCCCATTAACAGTGCCTCTCTACATTCAGGATACAGAATTCTCGCTAAGTGCATCTGCTGCACTCAGGCTACAGAACGCACGTATACAGTGTCTCTCTTCACCCAGGTTACAGAACTGCCCCAAGCTAAAACTGCTACACTCAGGCTGCAGAACTCTCACAAACAATGGCTATCTACACTCAGCATACAGAGCTCTTGTAAACTGCTTCTCTCTACTCCCAGGCTACAGCAGTCCCATACAGTGTGTTTCATACACCTCAGTTACAGAATTGCAGTATAGTGCGTGGGCTAACCCCAAGCCACAGAACTACCGCTAACAGCATCTCCTGCACTCAGGCTACAGAATGCAGGTATACTGCATCTCTCTACACCCAGGTTACAGAACTGCCCTAAGCTACCACTTCTATACTCTGGCTGCAGAACTCCCACAAACCATGGCTCTGTACACTCAGCATACAGAACACTTGTAAACTGCTTCTCTCTACTCCCAGGCTACAGCACTGCTGTATACTGCGTTTGCCAACTTGTGAGCTACTGAACTCCCATATAGTGCGTATGCCTAACCCCAAGGTACAGAAGTCCCGTAAGCTGTGTCTTTTACCTAAAGTTACAAAATGCCCATTAACAGCACTTCTCTACACACAAGCTACAGAACTCCCGCAAGCCATGGCTCTATACTCTCAGCAAACAGAACTCTTGTAAACTGCTTCTCTCTGCTCCCAGGCTACAGCACTCCCATACAGTGTGTTTCATACACCTTGGTTACAGAACTGCTGTATAGTGCGTAGGCCTAACCCCCAGCCACAGAACTACTGCTAACTGCGTCTCTTGCACTCAGGCTACAGAACGCAGGTATACTGTGTCTCTCCACACCCAGGTTACACAACTCCCAGACGCTGGGTCTCCTACACTCAGGCTGCAGAACTCCCACAAATCATGTCTCTCTACACTCAGCATACAGAGCTCTTGTAAACTGCTTCTCTCTACTCCCAGGCTACAGCAATGCTGTATATGGCGTCTGCCAATTCGTGAACTACTGAACTCCCATATAGTGCGTATGCCTAACCCCAAGCTACAGAACTCCCATAAGCTGACTCTTCCGCCCAAATGTTACAGAAAGCCATTAACAGCACCTCTCTATACTCAGGATACAGAATTCTCGGTAACTGCGTCTGCTGCACTCAGGCTACAGAATGCAGGTATACTGCATCTCTCTACACCCAGGTTACAGAACTGCCCTAAGCTACCACTTCAACATTCTGGCTGCAGAACTCCCACAAACCATGGCTCTGTACACTCAGCACACAGAGCTCTTGTAAACTGCTTCTCTCTACTCCCAGGCTACAGCTGTCCCATACAGTGTGTTTCATACACCTCCGTTACAGAATTGCAGTATAGTGCATGGCCTAACCCTAAGCCACAGAACTACTGCTAACAGCATCTCCTGCACTCAGGCTACAGAACGCAGGTATACTGCATCTCTCTACACCCAGGTTACAGAACTGCCCTAAGCTACCACTTCTATACTCTGGCTGCAGAACTCCCACAAACCATGGCTCTGTACACTCAGCATACAGAACGCTTGTAAACTGCTTCTCTCTACTCCCAGGCTACGGCACTGCTGTATACTGCGTTTGCCAACTCGTGAGCTACTGAACTCCCATATAGTGCGTATGCCTAACCCCAAGCTACAGAAGTCCCGTAAGCTGTGTCTTTTACCTAAAGTTACAAAATGCCCATTAACAGCACTTCTCTACACTCAAGCTACAGAACTCCCGCAAGCCATGGCTCTATACACTCAGCATACAGAACTCTTGTAAACTGCTTCTCTCTGCTCCCAGGCTACAGCACTCCCATACAGTGTGTTTCATACACTTTGGTTACAGAAATGCCATATAGTGCATAGGCCTAACCCCCAGCCACAGAGCTACCACTAACTGCGTCTCCTGCACTCAGGCTACAGAATGAAGGTATACTGTGTCTCTCCACACCGAGGTTACAGAACTCCCAAACGCTGCATCTCCTACAGTCAGGCTGCAGAATTCCCACACACCATGTCTCTCTACACTCAGCATACAGAACTCTTGTAAACTGCTTCTCTCTACTCCCAGGCTACAGCACTGCTGTAGACGGCATCTGCCAACCATGAGCTGCAGAACTCCCATATAGTGCGTATGCCTAACCCCAAGCTGCAGAACACCTGTAAGCTGTGTCTTCCCCCCTAAGGTTACAGAATGCCCATTAACAGCACTTCTTTATACTCAGGCTACAGAACTCCTTCTAATCGGGTCTCCTGAACTCAGGCTAAAGAACGCAGTTATACTGTGTCTCTCTACACCCAGGTTACAGAACTGCCCTAAGCTAAAACTGCTACACTCAGGCTGCAGAACTCCCACAAACCATGGCTCTGTACACTCAGCATACAGAACGCTTGTAAACTGCTTCTCTCTACTCCCAGGCTACAGCACTGCTGTATACTGCGTTTGCCAACTCGTGAGCTACTGAACTCCCATATAGTGCGTATGCCTAACCCCAAGCTACAGAAGTCCCGTAAGCTGTGTCTTTTACCTAAAGTTACAAAATGCCCATTAACAGCACTTCTCTACACTCAAGCTACAGAACTCCCGCAAGCCATGGCTCTATACACTCAGCATACAGAACTCTTGTAAACTGCTTCTCTCTACTCCCAGGCTACAGCACTCCCATACAGTGTGTTTCATACACCTTGGTTACAGAACTGCTGTATAGTGCATAGGCCTAACCCCCAGCCACAGAGCTACCACTAACTGCGTCTCCTGCACTCAGGCTACAGAACGCAGGTATACTGTGTCTCTCCACACCCAGGTTACACAACTCCCAGACGCTGGGTCTCCTACACTCAGGCTGCAGAACTCCCACAAATCATGTCTCTCTACACTCAGCATACAGAGCTCTTGTAAACTGCTTCTCTCTACTCCCAGGCTACAGCAATGCTGTATATGGCGTCTGCCATTCGTGAGCTACTGAACTCCCATATAGTGCGTATGCCTAACCCCAAGCTACAGAACTCCCATAAGCTGACTCTTCCGCCCAAATGTTACAGAACGCCATTAACAGCACCTCTCTACACTCAGGATACAGAATTCTCGGTAACTGCGTCTGCTGCACTCAGGCTACAGAACGCAGGTATACTGCATCTCTCTACACCCAGGTTACAGAACTGCCCTAAGCTACCACTTCTACACTCTGGCTGCAGAACTCCCACAAACCATGGCTCTGTACACTCAGCATACAGAGCTCTTGTAAACTGCTTCTCTCTACTCCCAGGCTACAGCACTGCTCTATACTGCGTTTGCCATCTCGTGAGCTACTGAACTCCCATATAGTGCGTATGCCTAACCCCAAGCTACAGAACTCCCATAAGCTGTGTCTTCCAACCAAAGGTTACAGAACGCCCATTAACAGTGCCTCTCTACATTCAGGATACAGAATTCTCGCTAAGTGCATCTGCTGCACTCAGGCTACAGAACGCACGTATACAGTGTCTCTCTTCACCCAGGTTACAGAACTGCCCCAAGCTAAAACTGCTACACTCAGGCTGCAGAACTCTCACAAACAATGGCTATCTACACTCAGCATACAGAACTCTTGTAAACTGCTTCTCTCTACTCCCAGGCTACAGCAGTCCCATACAGTGTGTTTCATACACTTTGGTTACAGAACTGCTGTATAGTGCGTAGGCCTAACCCCAAGCCACAGAACTACTGCTAACTGCATCTCTTGCACTCAGGCTACAGAACGCAGGTATACTGTGTCTCTCCACACCCAGGTTACACAACTCCCAGACGCTGGGTCTCCTACACTCAGGCTGCAGAACTCCCACAAATCATGTCTCTCTACACTCAGCATACAGAGCTCTTGTAAACTGCTTCTCTCTACTCCCAGGCTACAAGCGCTGCTGTATATGGCGTCTGCCAACTCGTGAGCTACTGAACTCCCATATAGTGCGTATGCCTAACCCCAAGCTACAGAACTCCCATAAGCTAACTCTTCCGCCCAAATGTTACAGAACGCCATTAACAGCACCTCTCTACACTCAGGATACAGAATTCTCGGTAACTGCGTCTGCTGCACTCAGGCTACAGAATGCAGGTATACTGCATCTCTCTACACCCAGGTTACAGAACTGCCCTAAGCTACCACTTCAACATTCTGGCTGCAGAACTCCCACAAACCATGGCTCTGTACACTCAGCATACAGAGCTCTTGTAAACTGCTTCTCTCTACTCCCAGGCTACAGCAGTCCCATACAGTGTGTTTCATACACCTCAGTTACAGAATTGCAGTATAGTGCGTGGCCTAACCCCAAGCCACAGAACTACCGCTAACAGCATCTCCTGCACTCAGGCTACAGAATGCAGGTATACTGCATCTCTCTACACCCAGGTTACAGAACTGCCCTAAGCTACCACTTCTATACTCTGGCTGCAGAACTCCCACAAACCATGGCTCTGTACACTCAGCATACAGAACACTTGTAAACTGCTTCTCTCTACTCCCAGGCTACAGCACTGCTGTATACTGCGTTTGCCAACTTGTGAGCTACTGAACTCCCATATAGTGCGTATGCCTAACCCCAAGGTACAGAAGTCCCGTAAGCTGTATCTTTTACCTAAAGTTACAATATGCCCATTAACAGCACTTCTCTACACACAAGCTACAGAACTCCCGCAAGCCATGGCTCTATACTCTCAGCAAACAGAACTCTTGTAAACTGCTTCTCTCTGCTCCCAGGCTACAGCACTCCCATACAGTGTGTTTCATACACCTTGGTTACAGAACTGCTGTATAGTGCGTAGGCCTAACCCCCAGCCACAGAACTACTGCTAACTGCGTCTCTTGCACTCAGGCTACAGAACGCAGGTATACTGTGTCTCTCCACACCCAGGTTACACAACTCCCAGACGCTGGGTCTCCTACACTCAGGCTGCAGAACTCCCACAAATCATGTCTCTCTACACTCAGCATACAGAGCTCTTGTAAACTGCTTCTCTCTACTCCCAGGCTACAGCAATGCTGTATATGGCTTCTGCCAATTCGTGAACTACTGAACTCCCATATAGTGCGTATGCCTAACCCCAAGCTACAGAACTCCCATAAGCTGACTCTTCCGCCCAAATGTTACAGAACGCCATTAACAGCACCTCTCTATACTCAGGATACAGAATTCTCGGTAACTGCGTCTGCTGCACTCAGGCTACAGAACGCAGGTATACTGCATCTCTCTACACCCAGGTTACAGAACTGCCCTAAGCTACCACTTCTATACTCTGGCTGCAGAACTCCCACAAACCATGGCTCTGTACACTCAGCATACAGAACGCTTGTAAACTGCTTCTCTCTACTCCCAGGCTACAGCACTGCTGTATACTGCGTTTGCCAACTCGTGAGCTACTGAACTCCCATATAGTGCGTATGCCTAACCCCAAGCTACAGAAGTCCCGTAAGCTGTGTCTTTTACCTAAAGTTACAAAATGCCCATTAACAGCACTTCTCTACACTCAAGCTACAGAACTCCCGCAAGCCATGGCTCTATACACTCAGCATACAGAACTCTTGTAAACTGCTTCTCTCTGCTCCCAGGCTACAGCACTCCCATACAGTGTGTTTCATACACTTTGGTTACAGAAATGCCATATAGTGCATAGGCCTAACCCCCAGCCACAGAGCTACCACTAACTGCGTCTCCTGCACTCAGGCTACAGAATGAAGGTATACTGTGTCTCTCCACACCGAGGTTACAGAACTCCCAAACGCTGCATCTCCTACAGTCAGGCTGCAGAATTCCCACACACCATGTCTCTCTACACTCAGCATACAGAACTCTTGTAAACTGCTTCTCTCTACTCCCAGGCTACAGCACTGCTGTAGACGGCATCTGCCAACCATGAGCTGCAGAACTCCCATATAGTGCGTATGCCTAACCCCAAGCTGCAGAACACCTGTAAGCTGTGTCTTCCCCCCTAAGGTTACAGAATGCCCATTAACAGCACTTCTTTATACTCAGGCTACAGAACTCCTTCTAATCGGGTCTCCTGAACTCAGGCTAAAGAACGCAGTTATACTGTGTCTCTCTACACCCAGGTTACAGAACTGCCCTAAGCTAAAACTGCTACACTCAGGCTGCAGAACTCCCACAAACCATGGCTCTGTACACTCAGCATACAGAACGCTTGTAAACTGCTTCTCTCTACTCCCAGGCTACAGCACTGCTGTATACTGCGTTTGCCAACTCGTGAGCTACTGAACTCCCATATAGTGCGTATGCCTAACCCCAAGCTACAGAAGTCCCGTAAGCTGTGTCTTTTACCTAAAGTTACAAAATGCCCATTAACAGCACTTCTCTACACTCAAGCTACAGAACTCCCGCAAGCCATGGCTCTATACACTCAGCATACAGAACTCTTGTAAACTGCTTCTCTCTACTCCCAGGCTACAGCACTCCCATACAGTGTGTTTCATACACCTTGGTTACAGAACTGCTGTATAGTGCATAGGCCTAACCCCCAGCCACAGAGCTACCACTAACTGCGTCTCCTGCACTCAGGCTACAGAACGCAGGTATACTGTGTCTCTCCACACCCAGGTTACACAACTCCCAGACGCTGGGTCTCCTACACTCAGGCTGCAGAACTCCCACAAATCATGTCTCTCTACACTCAGCATACAGAGCTCTTGTAAACTGCTTCTCTCTACTCCCAGGCTACAGCAATGCTGTATATGGCGTCTGCCATTCGTGAGCTACTGAACTCCCATATAGTGCGTATGCCTAACCCCAAGCTACAGAACTCCCATAAGCTGACTCTTCCGCCCAAATGTTACAGAACGCCATTAACAGCACCTCTCTACACTCAGGATACAGAATTCTCGGTAACTGCGTCTGCTGCACTCAGGCTACAGAACGCAGGTATACTGCATCTCTCTACACCCAGGTTACAGAACTGCCCTAAGCTACCACTTCAACATTCTGGCTGCAGAACTCCCACAAACCATGGCTCTGTACACTCAGCATACAGAGCTCTTGTAAACTGCTTCTCTCTACTCCCAGGCTACAGCAGTCCCATACAGTGTGTTTCATACACCTCAGTTACAGAATTGCAGTATAGTGCGTGGCCTAACCCCAAGCCACAGAACTACCGCTAACAGCATCTCCTGCACTCAGGCTACAGAATGCAGGTATACTGCATCTCTCTACACCCAGGTTACAGAACTGCCCTAAGCTACCACTTCTATACTCTGGCTGCAGAACTCCCACAAACCATGGCTCTGTACACTCAGCATACAGAACACTTGTAAACTGCTTCTCTCTACTCCCAGGCTACAGCACTGCTGTATACTGCGTTTGCCAACTTGTGAGCTACTGAACTCCCATATAGTGCGTATGCCTAACCCCAAGGTACAGAAGTCCCGTAAGCTGTATCTTTTACCTAAAGTTACAATATGCCCATTAACAGCACTTCTCTACACACAAGCTACAGAACTCCCGCAAGCCATGGCTCTATACTCTCAGCAAACAGAACTCTTGTAAACTGCTTCTCTCTGCTCCTAGGCTACAGCACTCCCATACAGTGTGTTTCATACACCTTGGTTACAGAACTGCTGTATAGTGCGTAGGCCTAACCCCCAGCCACAGAACTACTGCTAACTGCGTCTCTTGCACTCAGGCTACAGAACGCAGGTATACTGTGTCTCTCCACACCCAGGTTACACAACTCCCAGACGCTGGGTCTCCTACACTCAGGCTGCAGAACTCCCACAAATCATGTCTCTCTACACTCAGCATACAGAGCTCTTGTAAACTGCTTCTCTCTACTCCCAGGCTACAGCAATGCTGTATATGGCTTCTGCCAATTCGTGAACTACTGAACTCCCATATAGTGCGTATGCCTAACCCCAAGCTACAGAACTCCCATAAGCTGACTCTTCCGCCCAAATGTTACAGAACGCCATTAACAGCACCTCTCTATACTCAGGATACAGAATTCTCGGTAACTGCGTCTGCTGCACTCAGGCTACAGAACGCAGGTATACTGCATCTCTCTACACCCAGGTTACAGAACTGCCCTAAGCTACCACTTCTATACTCTGGCTGCAGAACTCCCACAAACCATGGCTCTGTACACTCAGCATACAGAACGCTTGTAAACTGCTTCTCTCTACTCCCAGGCTACAGCACTGCTGTATACTGCGTTTGCCAACTCGTGAGCTACTGAACTCCCATATAGTGCGTATGCCTAACCCCAAGCTACAGAAGTCCCGTAAGCTGTGTCTTTTACCTAAAGTTACAAAATGCCCATTAACAGCACTTCTCTACACTCAAGCTACAGAACTCCCGCAAGCCATGGCTCTATACACTCAGCATACAGAACTCTTGTAAACTGCTTCTCTCTGCTCCCAGGCTACAGCACTCCCATACAGTGTGTTTCATACACTTTGGTTACAGAAATGCCATATAGTGCATAGGCCTAACCCCCAGCCACAGAGCTACCACTAACTGCGTCTCCTGCACTCAGGCTACAGAATGAAGGTATACTGTGTCTCTCCACACCGAGGTTACAGAACTCCCAAACGCTGCATCTCCTACAGTCAGGCTGCAGAATTCCCACACACCATGTCTCTCTACACTCAGCATACAGAACTCTTGTAAACTGCTTCTCTCTACTCCCAGGCTACAGCACTGCTGTAGACGGCATCTGCCAACCATGAGCTGCAGAACTCCCATATAGTGCGTATGCCTAACCCCAAGCTGCAGAACACCTGTAAGCTGTGTCTTCCCCCCTAAGGTTACAGAATGCCCATTAACAGCACTTCTTTATACTCAGGCTACAGAACTCCTTCTAATCGGGTCTCCTGAACTCAGGCTAAAGAACGCAGTTATACTGTGTCTCTCTACACCCAGGTTACAGAACTGCCCTAAGCTAAAACTGCTACACTCAGGCTGCAGAACTCCCACAAACCATGGCTCTGTACACTCAGCATACAGAACGCTTGTAAACTGCTTCTCTCTACTCCCAGGCTACAGCACTGCTGTATACTGCGTTTGCCAACTCGTGAGCTACTGAACTCCCATATAGTGCGTATGCCTAACCCCAAGCTACAGAAGTCCCGTAAGCTGTGTCTTTTACCTAAAGTTACAAAATGCCCATTAACAGCACTTCTCTACACTCAAGCTACAGAACTCCCGCAAGCCATGGCTCTATACACTCAGCATACAGAACTCTTGTAAACTGCTTCTCTCTACTCCCAGGCTACAGCACTCCCATACAGTGTGTTTCATAACCTTGGTTACAGAACTGCTGTATAGTGCATAGGCCTAACCCCCAGCCACAGAGCTACCACTAACTGCGTCTCCTGCACTCAGGCTACAGAACGCAGGTATACTGTGTCTCTCCACACCCAGGTTACACAACTCCCAGACGCTGGGTCTCCTACACTCAGGCTGCAGAACTCCCACAAATCATGTCTCTCTACACTCAGCATACAGAGCTCTTGTAAACTGCTTCTCTCTACTCCCAGGCTACAGCAATGCTGTATATGGCGTCTGCCATTCGTGAGCTACTGAACTCCCATATAGTGCGTATGCCTAACCCCAAGCTACAGAACTCCCATAAGCTGACTCTTCCGCCCAAATGTTACAGAACGCCATTAACAGCACCTCTCTACACTCAGGATACAGAATTCTCGGTAACTGCGTCTGCTGCACTCAGGCTACAGAACGCAGGTATACTGCATCTCTCTACACCCAGGTTACAGAACTGCCCTAAGCTACCACTTCTACACTCTGGCTGCAGAACTCCCACAAACCATGGCTCTGTACACTCAGCATACAGAGCTCTTGTAAACTGCTTCTCTCTACTCCCAGGCTACAGCACTGCTCTATACTGCGTTTGCCATCTCGTGAGCTACTGAACTCCCATATAGTGCGTATGCCTAACCCCAAGCTACAGAACTCCCATAAGCTGTGTCTTCCAACCAAAGGTTACAGAACGCCCATTAACAGTGCCTCTCTACATTCAGGATACAGAATTCTCGCTAAGTGCATCTGCTGCACTCAGGCTACAGAACGCACGTATACAGTGTCTCTCTTCACCCAGGTTACAGAACTGCCCCAAGCTAAAACTGCTACACTCAGGCTGCAGAACTCTCACAAACAATGGCTATCTACACTCAGCATACAGAACTCTTGTAAACTGCTTCTCTCTACTCCCAGGCTACAGCAGTCCCATACAGTGTGTTTCATACACTTTGGTTACAGAACTGCTGTATAGTGCGTAGGCCTAACCCCAAGCCACAGAACTACTGCTAACTGCATCTCTTGCACTCAGGCTACAGAACGCAGGTATACTGTGTCTCTCCACACCCAGGTTACACAACTCCCAGACGCTGGGTCTCCTACACTCAGGCTGCAGAACTCCCACAAATCATGTCTCTCTACACTCAGCATACAGAGCTCTTGTAAACTGCTTCTCTCTACTCCCAGGCTACAAGCGCTGCTGTATATGGCGTCTGCCAACTCGTGAGCTACTGAACTCCCATATAGTGCGTATGCCTAACCCCAAGCTACAGAACTCCCATAAGCTAACTCTTCCGCCCAAATGTTACAGAATGCCATTAACAGCACCTCTCTACACTCAGGATACAGAATTCTCGGTAACTGCGTCTGCTGCACTCAGGCTACAGAATGCAGGTATACTGCATCTCTCTACACCCAGGTTACAGAACTGCCCTAAGCTACCACTTCAACATTCTGGCTGCAGAACTCCCACAAACCATGGCTCTGTACACTCAGCATACAGAGCTCTTGTAAACTGCTTCTCTCTACTCCCAGGCTACAGCAGTCCCATACAGTGTGTTTCATACACCTCAGTTACAGAATTGCAGTATAGTGCGTGGCCTAACCCCAAGCCACAGAACTACCGCTAACAGCATCTCCTGCACTCAGGCTACAGAATGCAGGTATACTGCATCTCTCTACACCCAGGTTACAGAACTGCCCTAAGCTACCACTTCTATACTCTGGCTGCAGAACTCCCACAAACCATGGCTCTGTACACTCAGCATACAGAACACTTGTAAACTGCTTCTCTCTACTCCCAGGCTACAGCACTGCTGTATACTGCGTTTGCCAACTTGTGAGCTACTGAACTCCCATATAGTGCGTATGCCTAACCCCAAGGTACAGAAGTCCCGTAAGCTGTATCTTTTACCTAAAGTTACAATATGCCCATTAACAGCACTTCTCTACACACAAGCTACAGAACTCCCGCAAGCCATGGCTCTATACTCTCAGCAAACAGAACTCTTGTAAACTGCTTCTCTCTGCTCCCAGGCTACAGCACTCCCATACAGTGTGTTTCATACACCTTGGTTACAGAACTGCTGTATAGTGCGTAGGCCTAACCCCCAGCCACAGAACTACTGCTAACTGCGTCTCTTGCACTCAGGCTACAGAACGCAGGTATACTGTGTCTCTCCACACCCAGGTTACACAACTCCCAGACGCTGGGTCTCCTACACTCAGGCTGCAGAACTCCCACAAATCATGTCTCTCTACACTCAGCATACAGAGCTCTTGTAAACTGCTTCTCTCTACTCCCAGGCTACAGCAATGCTGTATATGGCTTCTGCCAATTCGTGAACTACTGAACTCCCATATAGTGCGTATGCCTAACCCCAAGCTACAGAACTCCCATAAGCTGACTCTTCCGCCCAAATGTTACAGAACGCCATTAACAGCACCTCTCTATACTCAGGATACAGAATTCTCGGTAACTGCGTCTGCTGCACTCAGGCTACAGAACGCAGGTATACTGCATCTCTCTACACCCAGGTTACAGAACTGCCCTAAGCTACCACTTCTATACTCTGGCTGCAGAACTCCCACAAACCATGGCTCTGTACACTCAGCATACAGAACGCTTGTAAACTGCTTCTCTCTACTCCCAGGCTACAGCACTGCTGTATACTGCGTTTGCCAACTCGTGAGCTACTGAACTCCCATATAGTGCGTATGCCTAACCCCAAGCTACAGAAGTCCCGTAAGCTGTGTCTTTTACCTAAAGTTACAAAATGCCCATTAACAGCACTTCTCTACACTCAAGCTACAGAACTCCCGCAAGCCATGGCTCTATACACTCAGCATACAGAACTCTTGTAAACTGCTTCTCTCTGCTCCCAGGCTACAGCACTCCCATACAGTGTGTTTCATACACTTTGGTTACAGAAATGCCATATAGTGCATAGGCCTAACCCCCAGCCACAGAGCTACCACTAACTGCGTCTCCTGCACTCAGGCTACAGAATGAAGGTATACTGTGTCTCTCCACACCGAGGTTACAGAACTCCCAAACGCTGCATCTCCTACAGTCAGGCTGCAGAATTCCCACACACCATGTCTCTCTACACTCAGCATACAGAACTCTTGTAAACTGCTTCTCTCTACTCCCAGGCTACAGCACTGCTGTAGACGGCATCTGCCAACCATGAGCTGCAGAACTCCCATATAGTGCGTATGCCTAACCCCAAGCTGCAGAACACCTGTAAGCTGTGTCTTCCCCCCTAAGGTTACAGAATGCCCATTAACAGCACTTCTTTATACTCAGGCTACAGAACTCCTTCTAATCGGGTCTCCTGAACTCAGGCTAAAGAACGCAGTTATACTGTGTCTCTCTACACCCAGGTTACAGAACTGCCCTAAGCTAAAACTGCTACACTCAGGCTGCAGAACTCCCACAAACCATGGCTCTGTACACTCAGCATACAGAACGCTTGTAAACTGCTTCTCTCTACTCCCAGGCTACAGCACTGCTGTATACTGCGTTTGCCAACTCGTGAGCTACTGAACTCCCATATAGTGCGTATGCCTAACCCCAAGCTACAGAAGTCCCGTAAGCTGTGT